>NC_142675.1:10705000-10867500 GCF_964200805.1 Pocillopora damicornis
CCCTAATGGCCCAAACGTTTTATAAATGGCCCATAACTTTCCAATGATAGGGGCCATTGGCTCATTTGCCTGTTAAACCTTCCTAATCCCTGGCTCAGACAGCATCAGCTTGAGAGGTTTTTCAATTAGGTTTGCTATTCAATTAAGATAATCTGGATTCCACTGAACACCTTATTCTCTAGCTTTATTGAAGTTGCATACCTCCTAGTTAGGATTTTGAGTTGGATTTCTGTTGGGACTTTAAGTTGAATTTTTTGAGTCAGAATTATTACTGAGTGCACAGTCACTCAACTCTTTTCTAGGGACCAACTATTATAAACTTGCTATATTTTTGCACAATGATACAGGTGATGTAGGTCCACCATTTCCACTTTTTCATTCTGTCTGAATTTAGTTTTGAATTTGGACAATTTGCTAGTTTCAATGTTTTCACAAGCAACCACCTCACTTGCCAAATTGGCAAGAGAGTTTGAAGACTGTAAACATATACATGTATGACATTTAATATTTTGCAGCCTACATTTAAGTTATTATGGGAATTGAATTTTTCTGGAAATATTTTGTTTTCATTGACCACTATTTGGCAGCTATGTCCAGGATTGAATGCTAGTGTTTTTCTAGTAAATACTTCATGTATGAAAGAATTTTTTACCATTTTCACTGCACTTCATATTTGACAGAATTATGTGTGTTCGGTTGAACTTTTATCAATGAGGACACTTAATCGTGCTTGTGTTAAAGAGCCTGAAATCCTGGACATATCTGCTATTTGGAGGCAGCTACAATTTTTATTCTCTTTAGAGTTCTCTAGTTCTCCATCAGATGGAGCACCCCAATATTTTCCTCAGTTTACTTAAATATTTTCTTTTGAAGATAATATTTTTACAAGTTTCAATGTTTTTTGATTTGGCTCAAACTGTTAAAATTGATGATATATCAGAGTTGAAGAGACATGCAGATTTCACAGTTAAGGTTTAAAAAAAACTATGTTTGAAGTGCAGCTAGTGATACTTTTAGTCAATTGAATTTGTTCTTCAGTTGCAGTTTCAAATAGATCTGATGTCAGCACAAGATTTAATGTGAGATGGCACTATAAGAATGTTCGCCTTGATTCCCTAGGTTCATAAAATTCACATAATTATTTGTTCTTCAAACCTCTATTTCGCAAAATGCGTGATATAGAAGTTTAGACATTGGAATATGTATATAGAAATCAACTTTCTGGTTATAGTTTGTGTATATAATTTTTTCGGACAGTCATCCTACCAATTCAAAGTATCGATTATACTGTTCTAAGGGTTTAAACACGAAGGCGCGCTATAAAAGGAGAGGTGCCTTAGGTACCTCTGGATCATTTGTCAATCAACCGTCGTGGCATACAGAACTCCAAAACAGCTTGAGCTGCAGTCAATGCAAAGCACTGACCAGAGGCGCATTTCTCGGTAAATTTCTATGTTTTCATCAAAATGGAAGAATTTGTTGAGGTTTGTATTACCTTCCTCCGAACGAAACCGTCTTCGTTTTTGGCGGTAAATTTGAAATTCGAAATGATTCGCTTCGCCATCGCCCAAAATTCCCATGGCGTAATTTCATGTCTGTTTCAATACTGGATTTAGATAACTGTAAGAATAAAAAGAAAAGATGAAGAAATGTTCAAGGCATTTCTTCAACAATGCGAAGGGGAAGTGCTGTCAACCCAGCGGAAGAAAAATAGAAGCAGAGCGACTGTTGCAGGCGAAGTTCTGGAGCGCGCGAGTGAACCGTCGCCGACCACCGATTCACTTCAACTGAAACAAAAGGGAGGAGCCAAGCTATTTATAGCGCGCCTTCGTGTTTAAGTTTTCCTTTTTGGCTTTAGAGAGAAAAAATGTGTAAAGTAAAATAACAGCAAGACTCAAAGGCTGAAAAAAATGATTGTTGTCAGGTTCCATTGTGAACTCTGAATAAATTGAACTGCTAACATCACTGTGCATCAATAAACTTGTTGAGAATTATTAAAAGAGTGCTTATCTTGTCTGGGAGAGGGAAATGGGACAAAATTTTTTTAGAACCTTTAGTATGGTTGAGTCTAAGAGGTGAAATCCATTGGATTGAATTTGAAGAACAGTGATTAACCAAGCGGCAGTAAACGCGAGAAAGTGCATGCCTTGCACGAATTAATTCGAATTCACCGTTGCAGAGAAATTACCAAAAAATGCATGTTTTGCTGGTTTACTCCAGTGAATATGAAGTTGGAGTGCGCAAAATGGCTGTGACTGGCAGAATAACTCTTATTTTCCATGGGTTAACCAAACAGTAATAGACGGTAAAACGCCAGAAAATGCGTTTCATTGAATTTACTCGAATTCACCACTGGGAAGAAATATTGGAAAATGCTTGCTTTCAACTGGAAAACTCTTGTGAACATTTCGTTAACCATGCGAAAAATGGTTCTGAACACAAGAAAACATGACATTTTCAATGTGTTATACAAACGGCAAACACAGGAAATCATTACGTTTTCTTGCATTTACAAACATTAATCTTCCAGGAAAATGCGTGTTTTCAGCCGCTAACTCCAGTGAATGCATTGTTGTACATTAGGAAAATGTCAATGAACAAAAGGAAAACGAGCTGTTTGCGGTGTGTTAACCAAGCAGTTAACGCTGGAAAATGATTTGTTTACTTGCGTTTACAGCGAAGGAAAACTTCCATATAATGGAACGAATACTGGGATTCACCGATGTGAAAACGCACAGAAAACGTTGGATTTTCCGTACGCAAAACATGAGTAAACGTTTGAAAAATGCCGCGTTTTCCGTGAATTTAATCTTCGTTTTCCGTAAAGTGAACGCTAGTTTTTTTGCCGTGTCTGTGATATAACTTTCTTGCGTGCACGAGAGGATCTGAGAAATTAATATATGGAAGAGAAAAGCGACAGTATGGGTTCCTTACTTATTTCCCACATTCCCATACTTTCTTCATATGCTGCACTGTGCAATCTTTCTGCTATTGCTGTAATTCATATTAAAGAGTAACCTAAAGCAAATGCCACAACAAGGAATATGTATGCGAAATTAATGTACCTTTGCATGTACCTCACAGAAACAAACTCATAGTTAAATTAAATTCAACAGAAAAAGTTATTGTCGATAACCAAAGTCACCATGCTCTTATCACTTTATTACCATGGCTTGGAAATGATTACATTATCTGAGAACAGGCATGCAATGAGGACAGTGGCAACTGGCCTTCAAAGTGGTGTGCAGCTCATGGACCACTTTGGTGGTAGTAGAGGGGAAAAGATCTTCATATTTATACCGAGTCAAGGTCTGTATTTATTTGAACTGTTACTTAAATTAACTAAACCCTTACATATCCTATTTAACCTTTTCTCTTCGAATGGTACACGTGTCTTGTATTAGCATAATTCTAGTTATGCCTGGTTTTCTGTAAAACTTGTCTTTATGCTTGGTAAGTTCACCTTTCCTGCAGCATGGCAGTTCCAAGCACAAATTAATAAGAAATTAGCAAACCTCAGGACAGTAAAAACGTTCAAGGGTCATTTGTAATCATATCAACTTAAGAATAGTCATTTTTCCAAATATTAACCAAATAACAGATGCCAACTATATCAAACTGCATCCCCATATACTTGCAAGAATCTTCTGAAGGCCAATTTTTACTCTCCTGTATCAAATTTCAGAGGAACTCATTGAAAAGCTTGGCATTAATGGACGAGAAACAACATTGTCACTGACAACCATGGAAAGCGAAAACACCAGCATCAAGAACAGTCATGTGCATGACTACTGCATTTTTCCTAATTTTAACCAAGTAACAGAAGCCAACTATATCAAATTGCATCCACATATACCTGCAAGAATCTTCTAAAGGCCAATTTTTAGTCGTCTGCATCAAATTTGTAAACACTTTTTATAATTGCATACATAAACTGTTCCATCCCTACAGCTATGCAATATTCCATTCTTTTACCCATGGTCACTTTACCGCCAACATCTACAGCCACTTCAACATCTTCATCATCCACAGTCACCTTACCATCAACATGTACAGCCACTTCCACATCTTCATTATCCACACTCAGTTTACCACTAACATCTGCAGCCACTTCAACATCTTCATCATCTACAATCAGTTTACCACCAACATCTACAGCCACTTCAACATCTTCACCATCCAGTCACCTTACATCCAACATCTGCAGCCACTTCAACATCTTCACCATACACAGTCACCTTACCACCAACATCTACAGCTACTTCAACATCATCATCCACAGTCACCTTACCACCAAAACAGCCACTTTCACATCCTCATCATATACAGTCAATTTGCCCCCAACATCTACAGCCGTTTCAACATCTTCATCATCCACAGTCACCTTACTGCCAACATCTACAGCCACTTTAACGTCTTCATCATCCACAACCAATCTACCACCAACATTTACAGCTACTTCAAAATCTACATTATTCTTAGTCACTTTACCTCCAACATCTACAGCTACTTCAACATCTTCATCATCCATGGTCACTTTACGGTCAACATCTACAGCTACTTCATCATCTTGACCACCCACAGTCACCTTACGATTAACATCTACAACTACTTCAACATCTTCATCATCCATGGTCACTTTACTGCCTACATCTACAGCCACTTCAACATCTTCACCATCCACAGTCACCTCACCGCCAATATCTGCAGCCACTTTGTTATCTTTACCATCCACAGTCACCTTACCGCCAACATCTACAGCCACTGTTACATCTTCATCATCCACAGTCATTTCGCCTCCAACATCTACAGCCACTTCAACATCTTCATCATCCACAGTCAATTTAACATCTGCATCATCCACAGTCAATTTACCACCAACATCTACAACTACTTCAAAAACTTCATCATTTACTGTCACTTTACCTCCAGCATCTCTATCCACTGCCTGTTAGTTTCGAAACGCTTAGTTAGTACACACTCTATTAACATTTTTGTTGTTTCATTTTTATCATGTCTTTCATCAGTTAATGATTATTACACAATAAGTTTGTTATCTCCAATAAATTCCCATTTAGTACATGTGTAAGATTCTATTTCAATCATCACTATTAAATCATTGTTACAAAATCATCGCTGCTAGATAATCGCTATCAGCAGGAGCTAGACCAAAGTCTTCATTTCTTTGACATTTACAATTTTTACCTTATGTCTGTGTTATTGGTGTTGTTCTCGTATTCAGTTTTCTGTGTAATCGCTTTATTTTTAGCTAGGTTAATGTTACATTTCACTCCGCATTTTTCTTAGTTTAGTTTCTGTTGTATTTTCTTTTAGTTCGAACCACACAAAACTTCAATCGCAACTTCCATTATAAAAAAGTACTTCCTAGCACTATCATTTAAAATTCATAACATCATTTAACGTTCTATGTGCATTCCAATTGTCTGCTCAGTCACTTGGGAAACCTTTTGAGGTTATCTTTGTTCGAATTTGATAAATCTCCTGTTAAGGACACCTGCCAGAAGGCTCATTTTTATTGAATCAATTATTGATTAGTTCACTAATTTCAGAATGATCTTAGATACGTACATAGTTGCAATGTTTCTGTTTTTTCTGCATTTCTATTGGTTTTGTAATCAGACCTTTTGGTGTCACCACGCGCATATTAAAGATTAGTTTAGCGTCCCTTGAATCAGTTCTTCTTAAGTTTTGAGTTGTCTTGACAAACTTTTGCTCTTTCTCATTTTCTCAATCTTTGGCACGAGTGGGACCAATATGTGAGTACTTTTGTAACCTTGTTTTTTCTGGTCTACCTTTGGAGTGTTGGACAATAAAATACGAACAGATATTCCATTGTATTCCAGTATTCACAATTGATTTAAGATTTAAAGGCCAAAATTGTACCAAAAGCAAGTGAACACCCACCATCTAGATAAGAAAAATGGGCTGTTAACCAGCCACCTAAAATTCTTGTAATTTGTATCGAAACTTTTGTACTTTCTACTGTTTTACTTGCATTACTCTTTGTCATTTTAAATCTCTTTATCGACGTTTAGGCCACGTTCTTTACACACGATTCTTTGATTATGCTTTCCGCAACATTTTCATTATATTGATAGAGCTTCGTTGCATTGTTGTTTCAATTGCTTCAACAGATTGATTGATTGTGCAAGTGATCGTGATTTTTCATCATTGATTGTGGTTCATGGTTGATTTTTTTTCAAGAATAAAGACTCGTGCAAACAGTCAACTTTGGTTTGTTATCTTGATCTGTAAAATAGTCCCTGGCACCTCGTTAACCGCGTTATGGAGCGACACCCCTTGGAACTGGAGACACTAGATTTTTTGGGTCATCGCAAACGCTAAATCTCCAGTTATTCTTAAATCTACACGTTGTGGTTCGAGGTTTTAGGCAAAGTTCTTGAAATGGCCGATTACTGCATCAGACCTTCAAGCCCCCTTCCACATGTGGAAGTTCACAACGTGACAGACGGAGAGTTATGTAACAAGCGATCACGTCCTCAGGAAATCGATTAAAAAAATTAAATCATAAGTTAATCAATTTCTACCTATATGATGCCATCTGAATGGAAAAGAGCTAAGGTAACTCCAATCTACAAATCTGGAGATAGGAGCGACCCAAATAGCTATCACCCGATCTCAGCTCTTCCGTTAATTCCTAAAATAATGGAACATGCAATTCAACTTCAGCTTGTGGCTTTTCTTACAAAAAAAACAGTTCCTTGTCAGTACATCAATCAGGATTCCGGAAGAAACATTCCACTGAAACTGTTACTGTATACTTTATTGACCACATCTTAGAACAAATGGATAAGCAGAGGATTACTGGGTCCATTTTCATAGATCTAAAAAAACCATTTGACCTGGTGGACCACCACTGTCTGCGGCATAAACTAGAACATTATGGAATTACAGGGAACAGTCTGAAATTGTTTGAAGATTATCTTACTACTCGAAGACAGAAAGTCAAGTACAACCAAGACATGTCATCCAGTTTAACTATCTGGTCTCCCAAGGATCTATACTGGGCCCGATTTTCTTTGTGGTATACATCAACAATCTCCCGCAAAGCCTGCTAAAGTTATCAATAGGCATGTGCACTGACCATACGGTTATCTACTTTTCAGACTCCAGCACAGAAATCATCAAGTAGGTTTTACAAAATGTTCTGAATAATGTCGAGAAATGGTTAGCAAGCAACAGGCTCGACCTTAATCAGAATAAGACTAAATGGATGCTGTTTGGTACTAAACAAAACCTAGAACATTGTTTAGACCACAGAGCACAACTCAATGGGAAAGAAATTGAAAGAGTATCAAGCTTTTGTTACTTAGGGGTTACACTAGATGAGAATCTCTCATAAAATGAGTATGTAGAACTAAATGGTAACTAAGTGAGCAAGTGTCTCAGCCTGCTGTCCCACATACGACCTTTCCTCACCCTGAAAGCTGCTAAATGTTTGTATAATAGTTTAGTACAGCCGATATTGGATTAAACTGATATGGCATGGGGTGGGTTGTCAATCAGATGCAGTAACAGCTTGCAACGTCTACAAAACAGGGCAGCACACATAAAACAAGGGAAGGCAATGACTGAAGAAGCGTTCAAAATGTTAGGATAGGTAAATTTTGAAACACAAAGAAAAGCCCACAAATGTATCTTAGTTTTTAAATGTCTAAATGACTTAGTTACTCCATATTTATCGAGTTATTTCATTAGAAATCACACTATTCACACCTACGCAACAAGACAAAGGAATGACATCCCCCTACCGCACCCAAAGTTAACGTTAGGGAAAAATACATTCAGATTTTTGGGCACAGTTCTTTTTAATGACTTACCCACACAAGTAAAAGAAGCCACGTTGCTTTTTATTGTTAAGAACTCTCTTAGTTTTCTATTGATATAATACTTAGAAATGCTTTAATTGCTTTTTTTTAAATTGTACTGATCTAAAAAAGTTGTACTTCATAGATATGTAATTTCCTTTCTCTCAAATTTTCTCTCAAACTCCTTTGTACATGATTTTAAGGTAATTTGCACATTTTAAAATTTTAATCATGTAGTCTTAATTTTACGCAGAGCCCCTTTTGATACCAGCCTACAGCTGATGGGCCCACCCTGCTCTCACTTTGCCAGAGCCAGAAGTTCCAACCTTTAGTGGCAGCCCTATTGAGTATTAGTCTTTTGTAGGAGATTTCAAGAGCCTAATCAAGAGTAAAAAAACCAGTAGCCCTGTTTGTCTGTATTACTTAGTTCAATATGCCTCAGGCAAAGTGCGCAAGTTAATGAGGAGTTGTCTAGCTATGAAACTCAAGGATGGATATCAAGAGGCGCACACTCTGCTGAAGGACAAAGTTATCATATCGCTACTGTGTACGTTGAAAGGCTCACCAATAGACCACCCATCAAAGCCAAAGACAGTATTACATTATGTCAATTCTCAGTTCTTCTAACTGGATGTACGAACACCCTTAGTGAGAACACTAAGAATGATCGTCAACAGTCTTCCCTACAGCCTAAAGTTGAAATGGCATGATGTTACAGACAGCATCACCGAAATCCAGGAGAGGGATCACGATCAAGGCATTAAAGGGCTTTGTTTAGGCCAAAGCGAGAGTAGCCCCTCAAACTATATTCAGTAACATATCGAGTCATCCTCCAACGCCACTATCTATGAAAGAGATGCCTTCCCCTTTGTGACATGTGTCATCATACAAAATGCAAGCCCGCTCCAGTCAGGTGAACAAAAAAGCCAGCAAGAAACACATCCAAATCATATGTCTGCTTCCTAATTCAAACCACTGGCCCTCACAATGCATCAATTTCAAGGCTAAATCTCTCAATGGTGGCTCAAATTTGCACATTCCAAAGACCTCTGCATCAATTGTCTCATCCATAGCCATACTGTTATTTCCTGCCCCAAGGCAAGTTTTTGTCAAGTGACTGGATGTAAGGGAGTTCATTTGAGCTATCTTCATCCCCGCAATGCACCTGCTGCAACTGGGCTGGATTCTGCACCTGTCAGGACCAACCCCTCAGGTCAACCCAGCAACAAAGCATTGAATGGCTGAAAAAAGACGATGGTCACTGTGGTGAAAATGACAGAAAATTTGTGTCCGCAGTCAGATTAGATACGCGTTTTTGGATAATGGTTCCAATACTTCTTTCTGTTCAGAGGGACTCATTGAAGAACTTGGCATTGAGGGCGTGAAACAACAACAGCATCAAGTGCTAAGCAGTTGACAATGAGGTGATGGATCTTAAAGAAGAAACTCTAGCCGAATTGCTATAAGTGTTCACCAGACCACATCTACCCATCACAGTAAAGAGTGCGGGTAACCAAGGGGATGTAGACCGTTGGCCACAACTTGTAGGAATAAAAATCTCCAAAATCAATGAAAACGTGGGTTTGCTCATATGGAATGATGCCCATGAAATTCTTCAGCCAAAAGAAGTGAGGGAATCCTGTCATAATGGTCCCTATGCGACCCAGATGGTATTAGGTCACCGAACTAGATGACCAGTTCCAAAAGTCCTACAACATGGAGTTCAACTACTCTGTTTATGGTAGAAAACCTTTATTGTCAGAGAATGACAAACATGCTCTGGAAATAATACAAGACACTGCCACTTTACCAGATGGCCACAACACAATCGCTCTCCCATGGAAGGACTACCCACCCTGTCTTGAGAACAATAGAAGCCTTGTTGAACACAGGCTCAGATTGTTGAAGAAGCGTCTGTTGAAAGATTCAGATTTGCAAGTAAAGTACATAGCCTGTATACAAGACCTCCTTAAGAAGGGACATGCAAAGAAGGCCCCGTCTATCGGTATTCCAGGAAGAACTTGATACCTTCCCCTTCATGCTGTTTTCCACCCAGCCAGGCCAGGAAATATTTGCATCGTTTTCAACTCTTCTGCTGGACACTGTGGAAGTTCTTTGAATGACAAGCTCTTACAGGGGCTGGACCTCACGAACTCCCTGGTTGGAGTGCTGACTTGTTTCCAACAGGAGGCAGTTGCTCTCTTGGCAGTTGTTGGGACCATGTCGCATCAAGTCAATGAGGTTCCTGAAGACTGTAATCCCTTACAACTCCTTTGGTGGCCAAATGGAGACCTAAAAGAACTGATGATGACAGTGCACCTATTTGGCGGGGTCTCATTCCTGGCTGTGCTAATTTCACACTCAAGAAAGCGGCAGAAGATAATCGACCGAGCTTCCATCCACAGACTCTTCACACTATAGTGTAATTTCTACGTACATGACTTTCGGAAATCTGTAGCGACAGATGAAAGTGCTATCTGTCTTACGAGAGAACTTAGGAAGCTTCTGTCACAGGACAAATGCTCTTATTTCAGTGCCTTTAGGCAAAACCTAGAGCATCCCTGAAGGTTGACTTAAGCTTTAGGTGTCTCTTAGTGTAAACCAAAATATCCAAAAGCTAACAGTTACCTTTCATGAATCTTTAATTGAACATAAGGTGAACTTTAATAACGTACATTTTTTAGCATCCTTTAAGTGGTCTCTTTTTTGGCACAAAAGAGGGTTTTTAATTAATATTCATTTAATTTACCTTTGAGGTGAAAATTAAACAAGTCTCGCTGTTTTGATATCTTTAATTGACGCACTAAAGATAGCCTAATTGTAATCTGAACTGTCAGTAGGAAATGCATTACAAATTAGCCGACACTTGCGTTGACAAGGAATAGCAAATTTTGTGCCATGTGCAGCAGCAGATTTTGTGCCATTTGCAGCCGCAAATTTTGGCAAAATATCTGAATTGAAAGCAACGGGTTTTCATTTTTGCATCTCCTTTATAGAACGCATGGAGTGCGATGACAAGAAAGGATATATTTACTGCACTCATTGTAATGACTTTGTATCATGTTTAACTTTTCAAAGGCATGAGCGAAAATGTAATAAGTCAAACTTGACAGATACTTTCGGGGCGACTTCAAATTCCCATGATTTGTTTCATGAAATTTCAAGTTCATCCGACAATGAAGGTTAATTACCTTAAATAAAGAGAGCTAGTTTCAAGATTTTCTTAAATTTTATTCACCTGAGGAGAGTACAACCCCAGATGATAAAGATGTTTCCCCTTCTGACTGACCAACAGTCTACGAATTTTATAATATTGCTACAAATGTGCCACTGCGTGGAATAAACTGAATGAATAAATCGGGGATTAATGTTTTGTCATGCTTCAAGCTCGTTTCTTTTGATACCGATGATTTGAAATTACTGACCGCCATCTATAGAGTAATGTACCCAGACAGGAAAACTGAAGAGAGTAATCTCACAGAAACTACATATAAATTTGGCTCATTTAAAATCTGGTCAACTAAGTATGGGTCCAAAATGCAACCAAGAGGAATACATTCTGCCAAGATACTAGCATCCTGGCCAGCAAAGAATGCACAAGTCCTTCAAGACGCGTATTTTTTTTTATCTCCAGGCATTGTCCAGTATTATTTTACACATTCAATCAAGCTTGGAGAGGAACATGTCATGCACTACTTTGCATGTGTAAGATGGTTTTTAGCCCAGGAGGAATCTTATTTTGCAAACCCAATTAAAATCAACAAAAATAAATTCCATCCAGGGGGCCAGCATCGTTTATGCCACTCCAGAGGGTATATTCCAGGTTTGCCTCTGCTGAACTTGAGCTGGAGGGGCAACAAACAATTGCTGTTGCACAAATAACAAGGAATGTGTTCTTATAAAAATAACGCACACAGGCATTCACAGTCATCCCTGCATCAAAATGTAAAGGGAGCATCATATTAGAAAAAGTAAGTATCTTTACACAGAAGAAAGTCCTAATTGCTTTAAAAAATTTGTGGTAATAAGAATGTTGAACTGTATTTCTAAAGTTCAGCTAGTTACTAAGTAAATATCCCATAATTTCCTACAATTAAGATAGCTTTTAGATTAGATTAACTGTGGTCTCCCTCAAAAGATTCCAGTTAAGGTTCCAGCTCATCTCTTATGAACAAGCAGATTCCATATAAACAAATAGTATGCTTTCCAGTACAAAAGGGAACAAAATGTGACCTTGGCAAGGTACAGTCACAGTTTATAATTACATTCTATTACATAAAACTGAAATGAGGCCTTTGTTTCAGTTGGAAGCCCAACATGTAAAGTTTCCAACCCTTTTACTCCAAGGACTGACCAATAATCAACTCTCCCTCACACACTAGCAATACATCAATATTCTGATAAATATATAAAAAAACTGTATGAAAGACATTTAGAAAAATAATAATGAGATGTTAGGGGGTGAAATGAGTAGATAGGGGCACATAGCATAAAAGGTCAAATATTTTTTTCTGAAATTCATTTGTCAACAGGTAGATTCATAATAACAAATTAAATATTCTTCCGATTAAAAGACTGCGACTCCAAAGAGTCTGTATTCATGCATTAACCTAAATATTACACAGCATCATTCAACGTTCCAAATTTCTGATTCTGTTCCATGTACTTTAAAGCCTTGAAAAATAAAATGAATCAGCATTGCGACAAGGGGCCTTTAGCAAAAGACCTCATACACAATGTATTACAAGAACAATTATAGGAAAGAAACTAAACTGACCAGAGATTAAGACTGTCTTAAAAAAATTACCTAGAAAGTTGTCAATTGCAGTCTGTCCTGAGGCCTGGCAATATTTGGATTTTGACATTTGTAGCCTGTGTTAGGCATTGAGATTCCACTTACTGAAAACTTGACATTCTTAAAACCTGACAACCAGTATGTATGAAGAGAGAGTCTCAAACAAAAAATGACAATAAAAGAGAGAGTCTGTTCTCGAAAGAGTTGAAATGTCTATACCCATATTTGGGTATAGACATTTGATACTTTGATGTTTACAATTTATAGTCACTAGCATTTATGAAAGTCTTCCGACTGAGCAAATGAACACAGGTACACTCTCATGTTTCTTGCCCAGGCACTGGCATAGAAGCCTGGCACTGACTGTGATTCTGGTGCTGGCTCTGTCTTAAGTGGCCAGTCCACCAAAATTAAACTTGCAAAGATATTTTTTCTGTCCACATTCTATCTGCATCTTCCTGAAGTCTGACAATATATGGATTTTGACATTTTCACCCTGTGCTAGGCATTGAGATTCCACTTACTGAAAAACTTGACATTCTTAAAACCTTACAACCGGTATGTATGAGAGATGATTGGTTTTTAACTGTTATAACATAGACAATTAGTTCTTGTGGCCTCTCTCAAGTTAAGCTCTGGAAGCTTCAGTTACCATTCAGTTCTGCTAATGCCATAATTTTTTTATGTTGTTAAGTTAAGAAGCAGATACTCTCCAACCTGGCTCTAATTGTTTTGCATTCCTTTGACTTTGAATGTCAAGTGTGCCGGAGAAAAGAGAAAGTAAATCCCTACTCAAATACACACACAGTCCTCTGGTGGTTACAGCCAACAACCAAAATGGGTCTGTCCTCCAGGTTTGAGACCTATTTAACGGCTCAGTGCACGTATCAAATAAAAGAAAGTAGAAACCATAACACATAAAAATAAAAATATGAGCATATCATTGATGTGGTACCAAAGGGTAAGACCAAAGCATGGGCAATCTGCACTGCACCTCGCCTCGGGATGCAAAAATAAACAAGCACTGAGAGGAGCACACAAAACTCTCTGCCCACCTGGGATTGCCTTCTCTGGGCTGACTGCATGAGGTTTGAATCCTCACAAGGGACTCAGATTGTAATGTTTTTTCTTTCACTATCCTACATATGATACCATTAGCTCTCTGTGATCCAACTTGTCCATTGGGAGTGAAATGTCTTCTTCTGAAACCTGATCCTCAAGCTAAAAAAGAAAAGTGCTTGAAGTAAATGATGTGTGCTTATAACCCAGAGGCAGATCTAGGGGAGGGCCCCCTCCCCTTATTTTGGTTATTAAAATAGACGCGGTTGGAAGAAAATGTGGCACAGATATACATGTACAAAACATTTGGTTTTGCCCTGTGACCAAAAAGCAGTCACTTGTAAGCTATACATATTTTGAAAAAGACCTGATGGGCTGAAACCTACTTTCACCTGAAACAATTGTAGCACAAGAAAATTGCGGTAACAACTGAATAATCTACATACGAACAGTTGTTCAGTTTGAGACTGTACCAAGCACTGAGTCTATGTTATTGGAAGATTTTGTCATGTCTATTCCCATTTTCAAAGGAAACAACATTATCACAAAGTTAAAAAGTGTAAATGTAACAGAAATATGATCACTCGTAACGATCCAGGAGCATCAACATCTGACTAGAACTCTGTCACTTACAACCCAAACCTTGCATAAAGATTCTACATTTCGAAAAAAATGACATACTCAAACCTACTTTCAGTTTAGAAGCCATACATTCAAACACATGAAAATTGTGAGTAACCTGTCTTGTCTACTCTGTATAAAAAAATTTTTGATACTTGTCTCTGGAGCCTGAACCAAGCATTGATACTTCATATTCTTAATATACCCTTAAGCACATCTTAATTTACTTTGGACTGAGTCGATGTTTATTACAAAGCCAAAAAATGCTTAGTAAAAATAATGTGGTCACTCACGATGATCCAGGAGTATTAAGATGACTAAAAACCTCTCCCTTGTGATCTGCAACTTGTATGGAGTTTCTACTATTTGGAAAAACCTGACATTCAAGAAGCTACAACTCGTGGCCAAAGTGCTCAGCAACCCACCCTCCCCTTACTAGGTGGTTGACAACCCTACACTTAAAGTAAAAAATGTGGCCAACCATAAATGATTATACATTTGAACATTGTCATTTATTTATATGGGAATCTTTATACAATCAACTTCTCATGGCATTTTGATAATTATTTCTTTGAACAGCTGCTTTACAAACATAGACATGCCTGAAAACACAGAAACTGAAGAGCAGTAATCGCTATGAGGCACATAAACAAAAAACAGGGAAGAGTGGTCACCAAAGAGAGGTATTTATTGGGATACTATTTTAACATTTTACTTTTCATATACCCTGCTGTTCGCAAATGGCGGGGTCTGACAGATTTTCAGTGTTACCAGTGCACCATTGAGTACATTGATCAATAGGACGGAAGATGTTTCCCTTTGAATGTATTTTTTTTTGCCACTTCAAAATTGGATGACTTTGCATATGGAAACATTTAAGGGACTGTGTCCTCTCAAAATTGTTCTGTGTCTACGGGAGCAATTGTTAAATGAATTATTTCTTCTGGTCTGTATCTAGAGCCTTCCAAGAAAATCTTTGTAAGGTAAATTTGGTAATTGTATAATATTATCTCAAAGATGGATCTGTAGTAGAGGCCAAATAATGAAAAATATTAAGATGTGATTTGAGATCAACGATAGCTTGTATGGACCATTTAATGAAAAATAACGGACAAAGAGACTATAGTATAACATGCTTAAGAATTCCATTCTTACACTGTGTGCACATGCATATCAAGAGAAATTAGTAATTTGGATCATATTTTCCATTTCAAGGCTTATAATACCCTTCTCATGCTTGTTGTATTTTTTCGTTTTTCCAGAAGTTAATGAGACAAACTATAGCCCTGGAGCTGGTCAACTGGGCTGACCAGCATAAAAAAGGGGAGAGTGGCGGAGGGGCAGAGGTTCTTGTGATGGAGGGAATGAGCAGTGAGGAAAGCTTTTATGAGGACGATGATATAAATACCTCAAAAGTAACAAAATACTCTGTCCATCGCCTTCAATGGGAGAGTAGGAGAATGAAAAAAATTTTAAAAAACTTGATAAGCTCTGTAACAAAAACATCAATTCAAGAGCTAAAGAGAGAATCCTACCCAGGGTTGATGGGCAACCTTCTCTGAGATGCCCACCTACCGAACATTTTCCATGGTGGGCAATAATGCAGTGAAAAAAATTGTTTTACTAATTAATCGATTTGAAAATGTACAATATATCCAGATCATAAAGACTTAATCGGCCATAGAATGAAGGTATTTTACATGCTTACATGAGACTTCTTTTTCATTGAATATATAAATAAGCAATTTTTATGGTCTCATTATCTAAAGTAAGTAATTGTGACTTCTTTAATTTTATATTTAATTTCCTCCACACGAGATACTTTTTTCTATATGGATGTACAGGTCATTTCTGTATATCAAAGTTTCAACTGCATCCAGAATAAGAGAACTGTTTTGCATCAGTGCTTTATTTAAAAAATACATAAGGTATATGATCATATTTAATAAGTATTACAGATGTAATAGCAAATAATTGATAGAGTTATTGCAAATTTAAATTGATAAAGAAAAATAAAATAATTTTTATGATTGATAGGTTGAACTTATATTTTTTATTGTTAGTATCAGTTAACATAGCATTTCTTAGCGGTTGGATTTGTGAGTGCATTTTGTGATATAATAGCTTTTTGTGTAGTGTGTTGCTACAGCTAGTTATATTGTGTATTTGTTACATCTTTATATTGATAAAAATTATGTTCTATGCTATATACATGACTGAGATTATATGAATTATACATTGATGAAAGAGAAACAATCTTAATAAAGTATGACAATTAGTAATTCAAACATTTGGACATCTTTTTTTAATTATGTATGGAAGCTGCAGGGAAAGAGGAAGAGAGGCCGGCCTCGCAACAGTTGGAGGCAGAGCTCAAGCACCAAGGTACAAACTGGACAGGAGCAGCAAGATTAGCCCAGAACAGAGTGCGATGGCGAGGGGTCATCAATGGCCTATGCTCCACATGGTGTCACAGGCCTGAGTAAGTAAGTAAAGGGAAACAAAAGATTAAAGAAACCTCTAAGATGCCTTTACAAGTAGAAATTTTGGTAACTAAAGACAAGTTTACGAGAATAAGGAGGATTCTTACAGTCAATTAAATGGTTATTTAGGTTTGCTTTCATGAGATCCTAAAGTGTTTATGAAATGGTTCATAAGGAGGCTCTCATTGACTTCTGAAAGCTCAATTAAAGATTCATTTCAGAACTTTCGCATGTCACCTAGAGATGTTTTAAATACTTCTTATGTTAACGTTTAAGTTACCTTTAAGGAAAATTAATTTAGTCATTTCATCCTGTGTGTCCAAAGGTGCCTTCTGTCTCACAAAATGGTTGTCTAGCTCTTGTTAAGTGGTTGAGTCAATCCCGAAGGCTGAAAGTGAAGAACCTAGATTTCGACCATCCCATCATTGAAAGAGCTCTTGGAGACCAATAGCAAATGAGTTCACATACTTTCAACTTCAACATCAGCATCAATGATAGGCCGGCTACTGTGAGAGGACTGTTGTCCGCTATCAGCTCAGTATATGTCCCTCTTGGATTCGTTGCTCCTTTCATTCTCATGGCCGATGTGATCCCTCAAGATCTCTGCAGGAAGAAGCTTGATTGGGATAACCGTATACCGGACAAAGATCTGAGAGGTTGGCAGACATGGTTATGCAAGCCACTTAACCTTGGGCACTTTCATATAGAACAATGCTTAAAACCTTGCGACTTTGGTGAAGTGACTTCATGCCAGCTTCACTTCTCTGATGCATCACAATGCAATTGTTTGTTGGTTGGTGTTATTGAAGTATATTTTGATGTAAATGACTATAAAGTTCCCGCTCAAAATGTCTGAGCGCGCATTTGTTTGTCAGTTAACGTTATTGAATATCGATACATATTCAAATATCCTAATTGAAAGTTCAATCAACACTAATGAAATGTATTCTAGAGTTAATGAAAAACTTATTTTCGCTACTGATATAACTTTTGGCATAAATGAAAGTATATTTTCTGGTAATGAACAGCAAAAGGTGTATTATCGTTTTTGTTCTGGTTCATTTTTACTGGGATACCTGTGGTAGCCCAGTCATAAAATGCCTTTAATTTCTTGTCGTCTTTTTTTTTCCTCCACCATAAAATGGACAAATTGAGCAATAGTACCCAGTGGTCATTGGGCCCTCAACACCATGACAAGTGTGATCCAATGAGGAAAAAGGTGTTCATATGCTGATCACGTGTGTTATCTTGATGATGATTGATGTTGTTATGCACAGACAGGGCCAGGTTACATGACGAACCACAAGATTCTTGCTTATAAAACTCTTTTACCAGCCACTTTGTATTTGTTCTGGGGTTGTTGTTTTGGTGATGGATGTTCTACGTTTTTGGTTTACAATTGCCTTGAGCTTTATGGTGCAAATGCTCAAAATACTTACAGACACATACACAAGTCGTATTGTTCGCAGCCAATCCTCACTAAAAGATGTTATTGAGCAGTATTTTTGGAACGGATTGAATCGAGTACGCTTGAAAGCCATGAAAGCCTTGTATGCCTTGCATGCGAAGTATACCAATGTCTTAGTTCAAAAACGTACACTTGTTGAAAAAAGCAAAATCTTAAATCTGAAACTAAACTGCATATACTCTATGCAATCTATTGAACAACACTACTACCGTGAGACTTAAGAACAAAACTCTAATGTATGCAAACTGCTTATGAAGAAAGACGTCATGTTGTATTCACTTGATGCAAAGGAACGTAGCTAATATAACAGTATGAATGATATTAATTTCATTAACAGAAAGGTGAATCTTATGTTTGTTTTCACTGTAGTTGTATGGATATTTTCTTTTAACAAATACATGATCCAAAATCCAGTGTTTTTTGTGTATAATATTATCTATTGTTTATGCAATTGTCTTGTGGGCTAATTTCTTTGTAAAGTTGTTCATGTCAAAATATGCTCCTGAACAACCACCATTTAAGAACAAGATTGATTAGAGCAATGGATTACTTCAACAATACAACAGCTACTTTAGCAGGGGGTGACTGTAAATACCAAGATAGTATTGCCAGCCATTAACATTCAATTAATCCAAAAACAGTAAGTGAAGAGACAAATTAACAAGATTTACATGAAAGAATTAACAAATACATGAAACTCCCCCTATGTTCCAACATTTTTGCTTTGCTTTGCCAGTTGTGATACAAGATGATTGTCATATAAAAATATGTCAATACTAAATGGTAATTTTGGTATTATTTCACATTCATCTTGTAAATTCACTTCTTAAAAACTTATCTCATAGTGAATTGAATGTTAATTGACTTCATTACTGTAAAAAAGCTTTTTTATGTCTGCCCTCAATCAAAATGGCTGCTGTGTTTTTATAGTAGTCATCCATTGGTAGTGACAACTACAGGAAAAAATATAAAATCCCAGTATTGTTAATTTTTTACAGTTAGCTATGTTTTACTTACAAATTTATTGGAAATGCTTGATTTCAATGCCAAAATCCAATATTATTATTGTTTAACATTTAAATAGAGATGAGGGGTTCAGAACCATAGCGGGCTAACCCACCAAAATTTCAGATTCGATGTTATTGTTCCTTTCAACCTAAATTTGGACCATCTTTTTTATGGCAAAGTGGTCCAACCCTGAAAAATAAATGAGAGATTCTTTAGCCCCCTCTGAACATTGAACCACAGTGACTTTCGTCACAACACTTTGCGGAACAATGGGCTAACCCTTATACTGCTGACCATTTCCCCATTGGCTCAGACTTACGCAGTACCATGTGCTATCAACAAAATGGCAGACAGAAGTGAGCAATCTTCGAGCAACAATTCCAGTAAGAGAAAACTAAATCCTGAAGAGTGGAAGAGAAACAAAAGGACAAGTCTTTGTAACAGAGGTAAGGAATATGAAACAGTATCAAAGTCAGGCAGGAAACACATTTGCAGCAAAACAACTAGGTAAAGACTATCACTGGCTACTGAAATGCTTTGAGAGAGTAACACAAGAACAGCATGAAAATGGTTCCAGAGGTTTTTTGGGAGCTTGTGGATTGAACTGCAGAGAATGCCTTCTTATGTGGAAGTGTGAAAGTCAAGTCTCTAAAGCGAAGGATGCAAAGAAAGCTGAAACTTCTTGGCACTCACAAAAAAATTATTCTTGTCAATATTACACATTACGGAATCGCGCCCATTGAAAAGCGTCGCCCGAGAAAAGTGGGGTACCCATGATGCTTTGCGGGCGCAATGACCTAGGAATGAGGTTGCAAACGCTCACCGCCAACTTCGGTCGCTTTAGATCTGAATTGACAAATTCCCAAACGGGAGTTGTAAAATTTCGCTTTGCGTCCGTCTAGAGACAATGGAGATACAATTGGAGCAATTAGCATTGTTTCAAAGTGACGAAATGCTCTTTTCGTCGGTAAAGAGCGAGGGCCGCGTTTGCATATCAAAAGAGCGTGAAGTGTTCATCCGTAAGCTTATACTAACCACGCGATCGCGAGCAATCCTGTCCACGTTGGAGCTCTATCAAGGTGAGTGAATGTTTTTGATTTTAAATTTTTTCGACCATAAATGTTTACTACGAACATAAACGAAATTGCTTTCCTCGAAGAGAGATCGCTAAATGTGATCGCACCATCGGATTGTGTCATTTTAACCTAATGTAAATAAACATTCGGACTGCCGATGGTTTGTAGTTTTGCTTTTGGTTTCCCATACATTATTCTGTTAGTTTAGTTCTGATAATTTGAAGACCTCGCATTTTCGAAATTAGCTTTCCCTTAACTTATACTCCAAATACGACATTGCTTTTACGTTGACTGGACATAAATCTTAAGAAGTAAAGTTGCTGAAAAGCTGGTAAGTTTCTTTATTCTCCCTAGTTGTGTTTCCATCAAAGATATTTTGAAGCTTTTTGGTAATTTTTTTTCCCACATTTATTTCCAGAAATACTTCTACGCAATGAACACCACAGATTTTGGTTGGCCCATGTCTTCTCAAGTTAAAACAGTTGGCTCAAAAATATTTCTGGATGCTCGTAAGGGACTTAGTCCTTTTGCCTATTTTAATGAGAAACAGTGCAAAAAAGGAGCATATAAACAAATAGAAGAAATGCTTAAACAATACGGGCTGACAGACAATGATATTTATCTGGACAGAAACTCCAGGAGTTTTATTTCAACTGAAGTCCTTATTTTGATTGTAATTGCTGGGAACAAACTTAGAGACCCTGGCCAAAGTGCAGAACAATTTTCATGGGCTAGTCTATGTTTGTTCTTTGCCCGAACTGTGGTAAATTCCACTTTTTCAAGAGAAATTGCTGCTGGAAGTGGAGCTGGATCTGTGACTACAAGCAAAACACAAAATGTGATCCTGGCAACAGAAACCTTTTGCACACAAGGCAGTTGCACTAATGTACCACAGCTTAAAGTGTTCACTGGCTGCATTAAGCCCCCAGAGTCAACATCAACTCTGGCTGGACGTTTAGCAAATGGACAAACATCCCGATCTACTAAACTGGAGGAGAGGATAAAAAAGCAGAGCAAAATATTGAGTGACTTGGCACTGGAAGTTCATTATGGTTCTAGGGTTTGTAGGGAATTTTATCGATGTAGTCATCAAAGCATGTTTGAATGTTCTACCAATGTGCCTGACTTTGAAAAATAACATTTGATGTTTCTCTGAAATTGTTGTTAGTAAGTCAAGAACAAATTAAAATTTAGAAAATAAACAGGACCAGATTGTTGATGGAATACAATTTTGGCATATTCTTATTACAGATTGACCTCCTGCATGGCATTTCATTATCAGTGGGCCGGAGATTTAGACAGCAGTGCAGTATTGACTCAGCCTGGCAAGGACAACTGGAAAAACAAGATATTATCTTGTTGACTCAGCTAATTCGTACAAAGACTGGGGACAGTCTTTACAATCAGATTGGAGAAGAGCAGGCAACAGTGCAAATCCCACCATCAGCAATCTTGAAACTTCAAGATCAATGCAATTCTGGACAGACAATTGATGAGATCAGGAAGATATTGCCACCTGGATATCTTGCAACCAAAAGAAAGGTAATTTTCTTGCATTTATATGTATCTTTCCTGATATACTTCAAGTTAATAATAAAATAAAATCTGTTTATAACATTTGCAAACCTTTTTTACCTTAGGTTGCTGAGCTAAAGACCAAATACAAATTAGAATTTGAGGCTATAATGCAACCACAAAGAACAGCAACTGGTTATCGCATTGAGCCAGCCCGTTTGGTCGAATGTCTGCATTACCTTTACTATTGGCTTCCTAAAGAACAGTGGTGGCACCTTTATGGTGATGGCAGAAAGTATGGCAAGAAGGACACTGTTTTGATGGCTATTAGCAATGTAAACAATGAGCAGAAGTTAAATGGAATAAAATTCCAAAGCCCGAAAGAAATGTGGCCTATTCATATTTTTCATCACAAGGACAGCCGTCGAAACCTTGAGCTTAACATTGGAGATGGTCATGGTGGACCAGGTATATGCACACTTACATGTTAAACATTTATAATCCAATATCAACTTTTGATAAATTGACCAAATCACTGTTAAATTTTCCTAAAATTGAAATGAAATACTCATAAGCTGATCATTTGAACAATTCAAGAAAAATAACATGGTTCAACAAAATTGATTTCAGTCTTGTAACTTTTTGTGGTGCTTGAACTCTCTGAAATGGCAAACGGAATATCTATTCGGGTGTTCAAAAAGGCTTTCATGGCCATTTAAGCTATATCCAATGGCAGGCTTTTTTGCACTCTATCAAAAATGCAAAGTGTGGGATTGCCACAAATAGATTAAAGGGGTAGACATGAGCCCAAAAACAAAACCCCTGAGGAGGATGTTCAGTTTGTGCAAGCTCACATTCAAAGCTTCCCAACTGAGTCAATTCATTGTTGTCGTAAAGATAATCCCAACTGAAGATATCTTTCATCGGATCTCACCATAAAGAAAGTGTATGATTTGTACATGGAGAAATGCAAATCAGAATTAAGATCCCCAGCAAAGGAAAATTCTGCCAAGAAATATTTAACACAAAATTCAATATATCATTTGGAAGCACCAAGAGTGATACCTGTAACAGGTGTGACCTATTACTGACGAGCCTAAAAACTGAAATTGATGAGCAAAAGCGTATGAAACTGACTGCTTGAGTTGCAGCAGCATAAAGCTAAATTCGGGTACAACAACAACCTGAAATCAGAGAAAGAACTTGCAACACAAGACCCAACTATCTCTTTAATCTCATTTGATTTGCAACAAGTGTTGCCAACACCATATACGAATGTTGTAGTTTACAAAAGGCAACTTTCAGTGTATAGCCTGGGTGTCGCTGAAGTGGCAACAGGGAAAAGCTTCTTGCATCTTGTAGCCTGAGACTGACAGAGGAAGAGGTTCAGAAGATGTTGCATACACAAGAGCACCGTTGAATGCCTTTCCCAGTAAACCGTGGCAAAACATCCCCACAGATGTCAGTGATGGCGGTTGGTCGCAGTTATATTTGCTTCGCTTCAATTTTTTTTTAATCATGTTCTGTTGTCTAAGTTGTTCGTTTTGTCATCCGAGTACGTTCCTTTTTGGTTTTCATAGTGTTTTAAGCGATGGTGAAGTTGTGATGAACATTGATGAAATGGATTTGTACCTTGCAATTTGCTCGTCATGGATGAAATCGACCCGCCATCTTGGATTACAATCCTCAACAAGGACAAGTTGCTACTTTACTCCGCAAATACCTTACACGCCAAACTCTATTTCTACTTTCAATGTTATTGACTTCGGCTGGCAAACAGCAGTGACATCAATCCTAACCCTGGTCCTTCTATTACATCGTTTACAACAAATCGCTTTCGGCAGCGCCATGAAATGCAACGACGTCGTAACCCTTGTAACCTCATGCAAATCAAGTGTGATTCTGATCTTCATCTTAGAACATCCACAACTAATCTGACTATGTCAGGATTGGAAGTCAAGAGTGGAATTACCGGCAGGGTTTGGCCTATCAATACTATGGAAAGTCGAAGAACTTTTCCTTCTAAAGTTAAAAATTTGCATAATGCTGTTAACAAGAATAATCTTGTGCAGATTTGCATTACTTCGAACAGGAAACCTGTTATCTCCAACAAATCTACTTTATCGGCTCCGAAGTTTTGTTTATTTGGCCTCCTGAATTGTCAATCAGTCCGCAATACGTATCTCTCTATCAAGGACTATGTTGTGGACAAGGATTTTGATATTTTTGCTATTACCGAGACCTGGCTCAACACTGGGGATTATGATAATTTAGTAATCGGAAGTCTTATCCCAAATGGCTATCGCTTTTTACACTCTGCTCGTGATGGAAGAGGTGGTGGCGTCGGATTGCTTTTCAAAAGTTCGTTGCCAGTTAAGCAGACATCAAAGGTCTATCTGGACACCTTCATTTCCTTTGAAGCCATCAAAAGTGAAGTTAAGATTTTTTTCGCAATCTGTTTCCATCCTTTTTGTCTATCGTCCTCCACCCACATCTGGAAACAATCTTTCAACTGAGCTTTTTATGAATGAATTTTCGTCGCTGTTAGAATCCTATATCACTAAAATTGGTTCACTTGTAATCGCTGGTGATTTTAATTTTCATGTTGATGATACAACTGATACTGCGGCGGCTAATTTCCTGAGCTTATTGGAGTCATTTGATTTACAACAACATGTTCGTAGTTGCACCCACAGAGCTGGACATACTTTGGATCTGGTCATCACTCGTGATGCTGAATATATTTTAAATGCTATTTCAGTTGATAATTCCTCAGAGATATCGGATCATTACACTGTTTGTGCTGATCTTCGTTTTGTTAAGCCTAATTGGGAAAGGAAGCGTATTTGTGGTCGGAAATTAAAAGCCATCAGCTTGGAGCAGTTTCGACAAGATGTTGCAATGTCTCCTCTTTTGTCTGAATCATCCAATGATTTACTTGCGCTGCTTCACTTGTATAATTCGGAGTTATCTAGTGTTTTGGATAAGCATGCGCCATTAAAATCGCACATGGTTACCATTCGTCCTGCTGCTCCATGGTTTAGTGAGGAGATTAAACTGGAGAGAAGAGTTCGTCGCCGAATGGAAAGGAGATGGCGTAGGACTAGATTGCCCAAAGATCGTCTGCGTCTTATTGAACAAAATCGTATTGTCAATGAGCTATTACTCTCTGTCCGCTCACAATATTACACCAAACTTATTGATGATAATTGCCTTAATCAGAGGAAACTGTTTGGCATTGTCGGTAAGTTGTTACATCGGAGTCCTGCACCGCAGTATCCATCTTGCTCTTCCATGGCGGATCTTGGTGAGAAGATTATTACTATTCGACATGACCTGGAATCGAACCCTATGCAGGGAACTTATTTATTTAATGAAGCCACAGTAGCAACAACTAGACTCCATCCTTTGAGCTGTCCTTCATATTCGACCTTACTTCAGATTGTGCACCCTTTGGCATCAAAGTCTTGTGAACTTGACCCTGTCCCCTCTAGAATACTCCTTGGTTGTCTTGATCTCCTTTGCCCTGTGATCTGGAAAATTGTTCAGCTGTCTTTGGAGACCTCTGTCATGCCCACTGAACTTAAACAAGCTGTAATTCGTCCTTTGTTGAAAAAGCCGAGTCTTGATTACCAAGAATTTAAGAACTTTCGGCCGATCTCTAACCTCACCTTGTTGTCCAAAGTCATTGAGAAAGTAGTGGCTTTGCAGCTTGTTGACTACATTGACAACAATGGTCTGTGTGAACTCTTTCAGTCTGCCTACCGTACTCACCATAGCACTGAAACGGCTCTTCTCAGAGTCTACAATGACAATGCTATGTCCATTGACAATCAAAAATCTGTTGTTTTGGTTCTACTGGACCTGCCTGATGCTTTTGATACAGTTGATCATTCTCTTCTCCTTGCTAGACTATCTACCCGTTTTGGCATTTGTGACCAGGCACTGGACTGGTTTCGTTCATATCTATCTGATCGCACTCAGTATGTCAAAATCCAAGATGTCTCTTCTGATGTCCATGCCTTACCTTATGGTGTACCTCAGGGTTCCGTTTTGGGCCCCTTGCTGTATTCTTTGTACACTTCCCCTTTAGGTGATATTGCAAGATCTCATGGTCTATCTTATCACTTTTATGCTGATGATACACAGTTATATTTATCTTTTGAAACGTCATCACCTGAGGATATGTCAACATGTACATCTGCTCTTGAAGATTGTGTTAAAGATATTGACCTTTGGATGTTAAATAACAAGCTGAAGCTGAACAGTGGGAAGACTGAAATTATAGTTTTTTCATCCTCCTATTGCCCACGTCCTGCGTTAACAAACCTGGTGATTGCCTCTGACACTGTTGACTGTTCAACTACTGCTAAAAATATTGGAGTTATTTCTAATAACTCTCTATCGATGTTGCCCCACGTTACTGCTGTTTGCAGGTCTTCGTTTTTTCATTTTCGCAATATTTTTAAGATTCACAAGTTTCTTTCTTATGATACATGTAAAACTCTAATTCATGCCTTTGTTACTGCAAGGATCGACAATTGTAACTGACTGCTCTACGGTCAGCCTAAATGTATCTTGAAACGTTTACAGAGTGTCCTAAATAGTGCTGATAGGCTTATTCACCTTACTAGTAGACATGAGCAAGTTACGCCGTGGCTTATTCAACTTCATTGGCTACCAATTGAACAAAGAATAACTTTCAAAATTGCAGTAATTACATTTAAGGCGCTTCATGGTGCTGCACCTAGCTATATCACTGATCTCATCAAGCCTTATACACCTGGTAGACTTCTTAGATCCTCCAATCAATTTTTACTTTCTACATCTAAATTTAATCTTAAAACTTATGGTGGCCGGTCTTTTACTATTGCCGCACCTTCTGTTTGGAATGCACTTCCATTCGAACTTAGATCTTGTAATTCCCTTTCTTCTTTTAAATCTAAGCTCAAGACGTGGCTTTTTAAAATTGGTTATGATGTTGTATAGAATGATGATGTTTTTATAGGATGACAAAGTAGTTTTGTAGTTTTGTAGGTTTAGGATTTTGTTCTTATTTTTATTATGTAAAGCGCTTTTGGACCATTGGGAATTTTTATAGAATGACAAAGGTAACCCTGGTCTTAAGATAAACGCCGCTGACCTAAGAAGGCTTTTTGCCTTTGCGACAACTGAAACCGGTTTTCTGTTTGAGGGAGTGTTTTACGATCAGATAGATGGAGTTGCCATGGGGTCCCCACTTGCTCCAGTACTTGCAAATCTCTTTATGGGACATCATGAAAAAACCTGGTTAGACAACTATTCATTATCTGAAGTTGTTTTCTACAGACGCTATGTCGATGACACCTTCTGTTTGTTCAATAATGAGAAGGACGCGGTATTGTTCTTTGATTATTTAAACACCAGACACCCTAGTATTCGCTTCACAATGGAAAAGGAAATTAATGAGAAATTATCGTTCTTAGACATATTGATTGACAACAGTAATCCATCCATAATTACTAGCGTCTACCGCAAGAAGACGTTTACTGGTCTTCTGACGAATTATTTTAGCTTCACTCCTATGATGTACAAATTAGGTTTAATAAGAACTTTGGTTGACAGAGTATATAAGATCAATAATTCCTGGGTTGGTTTCCACAAGGATGTACAAAAACTTATTTTCTTGCTACGGAAAAATTGTTTCCCTTCCAGCGTCATAGACAGGATTTTCTCCAGGCATCTGGCCAAGAGCTATAATCCTTCTCCCACGCATAACGCCACATTAAACTCCGGAAAACCTTCTTCGCATTATTTTAAACTTCCTTATGTTGGGCGGTTTTCTGACATCGCTCAAACCAAGTTAAGGCAACTACTGAAACGTTATTGTAGACCTGATTTAGATATTAAGTTAGTCTTCAATACGTTTAAGCTCAGAAACTTGTTCAGTGTGAAAGATTCAGTATCACCAGGTCTACGTTCGCGTGTCGTTTATAAATTTTCGTTATTTGACTATTGTAAGGCATTCGATTTTATAGACCACAGTATTTTAATTGATAAGCTATGTAAACTAGACATACCCCGCAGTGTTGTAAATTGGATCATAGATTTCCTTTCCGATAGATTCCAATGCGTTAAGTTAGCCGAGGGCTGCTTTTCCAAGTGGGATCCAGTTCCCTCTGGGGTACCACAGGGTACCAAACTGGGCCTGTGGTTATTTGTCTTGATGATCAATGATTTAGATATCAAATCACCACTTATGTGGATATTTGTTGATGATAAAAAGGTAAGAAATACTAGGTGTGAAGTACAAAGTAGGAAATTAAAAATTTCAAATTCCGTGGCATTCCAAGTTAACTCCCAATGCGGACAACAATTCCTTTCCTTTGCCCGGACAATACAACATTCTTTTTAACAAACATTCTTAGTTACAAGATGTTTAGAAACAGGTTATTGTGTTCTTTGTTTGCGAAATCAATTGTTTAGAAACATGAAAAGATAGAGGGGCCGCCTTTCCCACAATTTGTCAAATTTTGAATACAAATGAATGCCGCACCGCCATTGATTGGTTGAATCTGTATTTCCACCAACACTACTCCCTAAGGACTATCCCTTTTCATTTCAGTTTACTTTCAGTCGATACTTATCATTCTAACAGTGAGCATCAAAATGTATGCAGTAACAAAACTTAACAAACAACACGAACAAACGTGGATCAACCTTCAGAAACGACTCAACACTGTGCAGTTTGAGTATCGGAAGCTATTTCACGACTCAGACGTGTACAATTTTGTTAAGAATAAGGCAATGTCGGTTGGAAGCTGCGAAGGATACTTTGTACCATCGTTGTTAACTACAACGAGCTTCATACTTGCCTGCAACAACGCAAAGGTCAATGTAACAACTCACAAGCAGCCACTTAATATATATACTATATTTGTTGGATATCCTGGGACGGGTAAGTTTAACCAAAATCAATTTTAAATATCTTTTTACTTCCCCTTGTACCTCGCATTGATGACACAACCGCCTCTGAGGTAATTCAAAAGGGAAATACCAGTAACGCCCAGGGTATAACCGGCAAATTAATCAAATGGTCCCGTAAGAACAGGGTAGTGCTAAATCCAGATAAATGCAAAGAGTTGAGAATCTTGTTTTCCCGGAACCCTGAGGCCTTTGATTCGGTGTCCATTGATGATAAGGAAATTGAAGTGGTAACCAGTGCCAAGTTACTAGGTATAACTTTAAGCGACAACTTAACTAGGAACACCCACATTAATGAGTTAGTAAAGAAAACCAACAAAAAAAGTATACTTTCTTGTACAGCTGAAACGGGCCCGACTACCTCTATCAGACCTACTTCTTTCCTATCTTTCATGTGTTTGATCTACGATAGACTACAGAGTTCCGGTTTTTCACAACACGCTTCTGCAGTACCTTGAGAACGAGCTCATACGTATCGAGAAAAGGGCACTATCGATAATTTTGCCCAGCATGAGCTACAACAAAGCCTGCAAAGTTTTGAGAATAATGCCAATAACCGAACACCATAGTCAGCTATGCACTAAACTGTTTGACGCCATAGTAGCCAACCCCAACCATAAGCTAGATGGATTACTGCCACAGAAAAAAAATTGGTTTATAATTTTTGATACAATCGTCCCTTTGTTTTACTGCACGTTCACACCAATAGGGCAAATAACACTTTCATACTCACAATGTCCTGGCTATTCAATGCATCTTCTCATAATACGTAGATTATTTCTTAAATTTTAGTTGAAGCATGAAAAAGTTTTACAAATTTAAACATTTTTACCATTATGTTTAACATAGATTTATCATAGATTATTATTGTCCTTTTAAAAGTTGTAAAAGTTACTTAATTCAGCCTTTGGGCTGCGATGTGATTTAAATAAACCATCTATCTATCTATCTATCTATCTATATTGGAGATGGTATTGGGCAGTGCATTAAGTCATGTCAGTTGCAGCAGTTGTGGGTCAGTGCAAAAAGACAAATATTTCTCAGCAGAGAGATGTTCTCAAATCTAAGCTTCAACAAGAAAAACAGTTGAACAAAGCAGTAGTTTAACATTTTTGCAGTGACTCCAATCACTTCTCTGAACAATTTTACTGAATGGAATTCCATTTTAAGGGACTTCCATGACACTAGCTAGTCAACTGTGCATTTAGGTCGTGTGATCAAAACTGGTTTGCGATCAATGAAGCCAGTCAACTTGTTTTGATGAATCTGCTATCAACACAAGAATACTTCCTGGTGTCCAGTGTCCCAGGGTTAGGATCCCATCTGTTTCACCTAGGACTCAAAGGTCATCCTCCATCCAGGTTGGATAAGCAGGATCCCATCTGTCCCACTTTGGACTTGCAAGTAATCCCAGCAGCAATCCCTCCTCACACCTAGGATTCCAGGTGGGATAGGTGGGATCTGTTCCATGTGGGACTCAAAAGACCCATGATTTTAGGTGGAATGGGCAGGAGCCTGTCTGTCCCACCTAGGATTCAGAGGTCATCCTACTTGCCAAGCTCATAAACATTTTTCATTCAAATTATTCTACTTATAAAAGGTCAATAACAATATTTTTTGTAATCCACAGTGTATTGCACATTTTATATCTATAAGTTGCTATTCCTACACGAAATATAAAAGTATAAAAGCGGAGCTTGCATTTTTTTCCAGCACCTCTTGTCAACAAAGCTGAAGCCCCTGCTATGGATAAGGAGCGTATATCAACGGATTTTCATTAACAACTTCTCCGTGTCCGTGTAGAGAACTGATTCTATTATAGATGCTGTAGGGTTAAATTGTTAGGTCACAATGCAATTTTTGGGGATCTTCATAAAAAAGCTTGCAGAGAAGTTGAAAATTGTCAAACAGGGAAGAAAATTGTGGAAACCATTAAAAATTTTTCTTAACAATATGCAACAGGGAAAATGTAAGGACACATTAAATATTGAACACGTATGCTTACTTACGATATTTCCAAAGAATGTGAAATTGCAGTCTCAACCTCTCAAGACACTGCTAGTGCTCATAAAGCACGACACACATGATCCTACAACTCAATTAATAGTAATCTGGAAATGCAGAAGGCACTCCGAAACTTACTAAACAACCACATTAAACGAGAAGCAATTTGTGGGTGACATTCAATAGATTTTGAGGTGCAACTTGTGAAACCAGTAATAAAGAGGCAAAATGGGACCACAAAATTGAAACAGGCAATGTTGCTCTCTGACAATTGCCAGCTTAGAAGAGGTAGAATAGCCCAGTTTTCTCATGACTGCCACAATCACTATTTTCCATCATCAATCTTATATATGAGTGACTGACTTTGAGCAAGATAACACTGGAAATATTTTTAAAGAATCTTAAGAAATGTTTTGTGGGGTTTCTTGATACAACTGAGATAAGGCCACGGGTGACATTCACTAGATTTTGAGGAGCAACTTGTGAAAACAGCAATAAAGAGGCAAAATGGGACCGCAAAATTGAAACGGGCAATGTTGCTCTCTGACAATTGCCAGCTTGGAGTTTTGTGCCAAATGAAGGAAATGCCTGCCAACATCCATTTTCCCGCCTTTTCTAATTGTGATAAAAGGTGAGTGGGTCACTGAAGCATTCTCATTCCATACAGCTATCTAGGTGAGTAGAAGGCACATGAATGTTATTTGATTTACTCATTTCCCACGATCAACCAAAATGTAAAAAGGAGTTATTACTCTAATTTTAATCTTGATACTAATTGTGTCAACAACATCTCAACAAAGTCTCATCACATGAAATAACTTGCAAAAATTTGTGTAAGTGGATGAGTCATAGTTGCATCTTCAATGCAGTACCCTACATAACAAAGGGAAAAGCAGTTGCAGAATAGCCCAGTTTTCTCATGACTGCCACAATCACTATTTTCCATCCTCAGGTAAAATTCAATAGATTTTGTTTGATACTCTTTTAAATTCAACTTACTGACAGCAGATGAGAGGTAACATTAATTTGACTTCTTTTTCGTTTCCTTCAATAAAGTCAAACAAGTGCCATGGGAGGTGACACCTTAATTTTAAGAAGAGTTACTTCCAAGATAATTTTGATAAATTTAAGTTGATTAACATATCTCCAACAACCTGGTAATGAAAAGACTACCTTACACCTTACAGAATAGTTGGCATATAGGTGCGATTATTTGTTTATGATAACAATTGACTTAATTCATTTTATTTATGAGTAAGACATAGCAGAATAAAACAACCATGCAATGTACCTTGGTGCACAAAGTCTCCCCTCAATACCTAGCACCACCTAGTCCTTACCAATTAAAACAACTTGAATCACTTACCTTTTAGTGAATATTATTAAATTATGAATTGACTTTGATATCTTTCCTTTCCCAGTTGACAAGAAAACAGAAAAATTTCAATTTCATGAAATTACACTTTTTATGTCAGACCGATCATTGAGGATGTCAGAAAAGGTTGAGGGATGTTACATCATAGTCTAAACAGAAAGTATTTATGCAAGACATACCAATAGCAAGGGCATGAATTTGTGTTGTGAATTTTGCTTCCATCGTAAGATACTTACTGTAATAAAATTGTCATAAAATTGTAATAAAAAATCACGAGAGCGTTTTGGCATTCGTTCTTTCAGATGTCAAGAGACAAGAAACAACTAGGGAAGGTTTTTTTAAAGTTTTTTCATTTACTTTGCAACACAAATTATTCTAGAAAAATTAACTCAAGGCTTAAAACTGCCATTTAAAATGAATACTCTCACATACCCTTAAATAATGTTTGGCAAGGCACTTAACTACTTACTTAGAATTGCTTTATTACGTTTTAAATAACCATAGGCTACAAACAAACTCATTCACACAATTAAAGTTGAAACATCTCAATTTATTCCCACAGATGCTCCACATTTAACCCATGAAGGTGAGTGCTACTTTTTAAACAGAATGCTCAACAACTTAAACCACAATTGTGAAACTAGATTAAGATTTTACTATACTATTCAAATATACTATTCAAATGATGTTATGCATCCACATGACAAAAAAATTACTTAGATGGTCAGTTGGGACTATTCTGCAAGCAGGTCTCAAGCCCACCAAAAAGGCTGTTTATTATCAACACCAGGCAATCAGGCAACTTGTATGTTGTATCTTCATTTGGTCTCTGTGCCGTATTACTTAGACCAGAGAATTCCAAGCAAATGAGTTTGTGAGATCTAAAAATAATATCCCAGTTGTTGATGTGGTGAAGGAAAGTGCTCTCAATTGCAAAATAGCAGACAGTTTCAGCGGGGAAATGTCCTATGAAAGAAATGTCAAAATGTCAGTGTGGAATAGCAGAGCTTGAGTTTAATATTCCAGAACTTGAAAGGAATAATGAGTATTTAAATTCATTTGTGCCTTGGTACCCTCCACTACCAGCCTCTTCTTCTTCTTCTACTTTAAATAATGAGTGCTGTAGGGACACAAGAAACATCAGCAGCCCAGCTGCCCATGCAGCACAAGCAGCCCTTGCCATACCAACACCAGTGTCAGTAATGAAACATTAAATGGTCTGACTACAGGTTCCACTTTAAAGAAGAGAAAAGTCGTTAATGAAAGCAGGAAAGTGAAGGCTGAGTTAGATGGTATGTTTGAAAAGTATCACGAAACCCTTGCCTGTATGTTAGGCAATAGCTTTTTCCTTGGCAGTAATGAAGAGAAAGCAAAGGTCTAAGAAGCCATATCAGAAGTGATCAATTTAGTCATGGATACACATGGAGCTAACAAAGGAGTAACAGATGTCCCCTTACCAATCACTGATCAACAGCTCTTAAAGAGTATGTGTGTGCCTAATTGGGTCTTCCTCTACTTTAAATTGCAAGCAAAATTACTAGATGCTGCAAGGCAAACCCTTTTTAAACTCACTCAGCTTAAAAGATGTGGGGTAAATGCCCTTATATAACTTGCTTGACCTTATAACCTCAGGGTATTATGTTTAGAGTTTAATAACTTTTTACAACTCCATAAAAAATTTAAAGGTTTAATTTTTTATCTAACTTGATGATTCCCAGTAATTTTAGGCCTCATGGAAAGATATGCCATGCATGGAAACCGTAACCCCATGAAATCTTAGACATGCAAAGAAAACATTCCTATGTAACACTGCCTGAGAAAAGGACTGCAAGTTCATGCCAAGAACTGTTTACATCACAGTTCCAGATTTGTGTTATTTAACCACTGGCCCACTTGCCATTGATGACTCCTGATGACATGTAAAAGAGCTCACAGCAGCCAGTTTTCTTGTTAAAATCAGCTAGCAGCCAAAAAGAGGCAGAGAAAATATGAGAATTATTCTGAAGAAATAAAGCGATTTTTTGCATGAAGAGAGAGTGTAAGGGTTTGACGAAACACCACTCTAAAAGGAAAAGTCTAAGTAAGTGCTATTTCAGGAGGGAATGGAAATGAAAGTACTTGCAAATTTTTAAGAATATTACTACAGATTGCCTGAGCTACCAGTTATGGTGAATGATTTTCATTCCCATTCAGGCATTTACAACTTGCACAATCAATTTTGATCCAGTTCCTCTGACCGATAACCCATCAATCATAGGCCACAAGGCTTTTGCATCCCTTAGCAATGATCCCATGGAGGCGTTCAACCCAATGCCCTCAACCCCACCAGAGCTTACAACTCTGCAAACGCCAACACTCCAGTCATCAAGCTTCAAGGACAACAGAGTCAGTGAAGACGTCATCCAATCATTAATAATTCCAAGCAAATCCAAAGGGGTGGGAGACATCTTGTAAAAGGGAAAAAGAGAGGCTTCGGTGTGCTCTTAAACTTCTGCCTTTCTTCATTATCTTGAGAGAGCTGAGCAACAGCATACACCAACAGCACCCACAACAAACAGCAGCTAGATGTGACAAAACTTCAAGCATTGAAGGTGCTAGTGTTTAGCCGTTTTCCCATTGAGTCTGCCAAGGAAAAGGGAAAAGTGTGGAAGTCCATTAAAACCAAAATTAACTCCAAGTGTTGCCTAGGCAAGCATGTAAATAAGCTTGCTCATTCATCAGAGTATAAACAAAGCTGAATTGGACAGTTTTTCTGCAAAATATCTCGCCAGTTCAACCACGACAGTTTAACATCATTTTTTAGCTCTCCATTTGTCGATTTTGGTCAACTGTTTCTTGGTTTAATCTATCTGTTTTTGGCCCTTGTAATGTTATCAAACTTTGATTGGTGTTTGTGCAAAAGGGATACTAGATCCTAAAGATTTGAGTTAGGCAAAATCCACCCTCACTCTATTACAAGGGAGAAACTGTTTTGATTCGAGTCCGTCTCAAAGGAATTAGTCAAGGTAAAGAAAAACTCGCTAAAGAACACATGTGAATGGGGTGATGCTAATCATTCTATGCACAAGTGCTTTATCAGCTACAGTGATCCCCTGACACTTAAGAGTGAAACGAAGTGGTTTAAAGTAGATGATGTTACCTCAGTAACAAAAGAAGAAGAAAACGACCAGCAGCAAAAGGCAGAGAGTAACAGTGAGAGAGGAAATGATACTTGCACAGGCCATGAAGCCAATTCCCCAGGCTAACCAGTGAAGCAAGCAAGAACAGACAACGCCAGTTTGTTAGAGGGCAACATCAATCAGATATTCTCCTCAGAAAAGCTTAATGGTGACGCTGGTAACTTGTATTTTGACTTTTTGAGAATTCAATCTGGCATTTGGAGTAAGGAAATGGGGATTTGCAAGTTCCTACTTTTATCTTTCATTGCATTGACCAGTCGAAACATCTACATACTTCAAACATATAAGCAACAACACTCTGTGGGAGTATGAACAACTAATGGTTCCAGCACACCTTCCTACTGAGAACCACTGCCTGCTGTGTTAAGTGTTCTTAATTTATGCCTTTACATTTACAATTTCGCTAGATGCACTACAGCAACATATCAAACAATTTTTGATACCATCAAAGAAGGATTTATTGGAAACAAACTTCAGTGGTCTTCTAATGAGGATAAAACTCTCTTCCAGAAAATAATTAGGATGAGTCCACACTTAAATGTCCCAAGCAAAAGAATGGTGCTGCCTGGGGTGTATTCTTTTAAAAAAAAAAACTTATTGTTGTTGAGAGGTAACCATTCCATCCTTACTCTCAATGGAGACCCTCAAGATAAAATGGTGAGCGATTTATTAAATCTTGCATCAGCTTTGCGCGCTGAAAATGATTTACCCAAAGTTTTCCAGAGGATGGCAGACTGCCAGCAAGCTTCTGAAAACAGAGACTCTCCAGAAAACCGGTTGGATAAAGAAGAGGGAAATGCAGGACTTCTTTATTGCCAGCCCCTAACCTCCAAAGATGGCAACTGTTTACTTCATGCAATGCATGACTATAGATGATTCCTTTCAAGCTAGAGTTGTAAATTTGATTCCCGGGTTGATACACGCACATGCAATAAACACCAAACCAAATAGGATCTTTTCTTTCTTTATTCCTTTTCCTATTCCTTAGGGCGTTATTATATCAAAGCGGTCAACTGAAGTTACGTAAAGAAATCACCTAAGTATTATGATCATAGCTTAAGAATAATCTCAATTTTGAAAACGAGCGGGCGGCAATTAAAGGAATCAAAGGAAAGGTAAAAAACAAGCAGTAAATTTTACTTAGTGTAATGACTACGAGCTAGATAACATAATCACAAAACAAGTTATTGCTTACCAATGTTTGCAGGTCTTGATTACTTTATCAAGGATTCCAGTCTAACTTGTCTTCTTGCGCACTGTTAAAGCAGTAAACATCGATGAAGCTCTTCCTCAGTCCAAAGTGAGGGTTATCTTTGCTACTGTTGCCATGGGGATGGGAGTCGATATTCCATCAATACGGCATGTCATCCATGTGGGACCACCTCGCACAATAAGGGAATACTTTCAAGAAACAGGACAGGCTGGACAGAATGGATGTTTTTCGCTCGCTCCAGGGGGCGGGAAGATGAGATACCCTGAGAACGAGGTTGTGGCACACCAGGGCATATTGCCATGGTTCTTCCAAATGCTTACTTTTGAACATGAACTCTGTAATTATCTCAACCCAATAAAGAACAACAAACAATGGTGCTTTGTTCTGAGCATGATAAAGGTATAGCTTGTGGTTCAATTTTATCCTTGGCTCAATATTGTGTCGTAACATATGAAAATGAGTGTAAAACAAAGAAAAAGACAAATTGAAACAAGGATAAAATTGAACAGCAACAAATACATAGTACATCAACTTAAACTAAACTTAACATGTTTTTATTCTATTTACTTCTTCTGGTGGTATTTACTTCAAGACTACCTTGCCATATAGTAATGCAAATTAAACTTCATTTTCCTAACTGTTACAAAATGGTGTAGCCCCCAGTGCTGATGATATAACCTGTCGTGAAACCCAGCATTTTCACAGAACCGAGGGAGTTTTCATAACTGATTCGGTAATTGTGAAGAAGAGCTCCCCAAAACACCTGTCGGTCAACTGTCGGCCGACAGTAGGCTGATACGTCACACGACGATCTAAAGAAAAAGTATGAGTTACTGCAAAAGGACTACAAAAGAGTGGGTCAGGCCTTCCAGAACCAGCAGGAACAGAAACAGGAACTGACGACGTTGCTAAAGGAATGCGAGAAAGAGGCTGAAAAGCTAGCCAACCTTGTGTGGAACAAGGATGAGGTCGTTAAAAACCTCGAGAGGCGCCTCTTAAACGCAAAGAAGGTCATTGCAGAACTCCGAGCAGGAACCAACCCGCGCCACAAGAACACCCACCTGCATCACAACAGCAACACCAGCAGACGGCAGACATTCACACCAGCACCCAGAGCCTGGCCAACATACACAAACAATATGACCAGGTTCTCCAGATGCTGAAAGAGAACAGGTGCAGCATGGCATGTGCCTTCCGTCTTGCAGGCTGTCCTCGGAGCACACTACGAGACTTCATGGCGATAGCAGAACTGAAAAAGGTAGACTCAATGGAACTGGACCTTGTCCTCCACGACCAAGAAGTTAAATCGGTGCGAGATCTGGAGGTTGTCTGTTGCAAAAGACTTCAGTGCTACATCCTGGTCATGATCAACATGAGGAGAGAGGGGCAGCTGTTGCCAATGAAGTTCGAGGCACGATTCTACGAGTGAAGTATCGTGTATATTTCACCACTCACAAAACAGCTCCTTTAGGAGCCACCAAATCTATGAAAGGCTATTCTTGTCAATGTATTACACGTGTTGGATGTTGTATCAAGCGAAAACCGAAAGAAAACATTAAGGTTTGTGTTAACGTTTTACCGAAAAGCTACCAACAGGTTACCGACACATTACCGACAGTCGACCAACAGTCAGCCGACAGGGTTTTTTGGGAGCTTTTCTTCTCAATTACCACTGATTCAATCCTTTCTCCAAAATCTTCTACCTTGGACTAGCTTGTATTAATTTCAATAGTATTGAAACCATCAACCATCAACCATCATACTCATGTTCAGTAAGAACACCCCTCAATACGGCTCAGAGTTTCAGAGTTTCAGAGTTTCCACTATAACTTTGTTCTTTTTTAATTATAGGAAGCCCTTCGTAGCTTCCATGGAATGATCACTAAAAGACAGTTCTAAGAGTTAGCAAATCACTTAACTAACAATGTAATTTAAAATGTGTGGTAAAATATTGCTGTATTTAAATACTCTTGCATTTCTGGGTATCTTGCAACTCAGTCTCATCATAAAAAGAAGTATGACTGAAAATGCATTTCAAAGTCAGTTGTTGTATTTGCGAACGGTAACACGTGCATCTGCTTTTAGAACCCAGATCACTTGCTTCATTTGCATGTACACTGCGTAACATCATGTATTGTTTACTTGTGTGCCACCTAATGCTTGGCCAGGAACCTTCTGTCCATTGCAGTAAGTATTTATAAAAGTTAAAGGTTCACCTGATAATAAGTATTTTACCTTGGCACAAGTTTCAATTAAGAAAACACAATAAATCTTGGAACACAATCATTTCATGCAATCTCATCATGGGGACTGAAGTGTTTGATTGCTTGGCTGAGCTTTCCAGAGTTACGGGATCCAATCTTAACCCCAAAAAGGCACTGGTATGTGCTAACGAAAGCTTAATGTGAAATCAAGCCAAATGCTTTTGCAGAGTGAAATATTTGGTTGATTCCCCGATCAAGTACGCTCTATTCCGCAAGCAGGACTCAAACCCACCAAAAAGGCTGTTCATTCAACACCAGACAATCAGGCAAATTGTATCTTGTATCTTCGTTTGGTTTCTGTGCCATATTACTTAGACAAGAGAATTTCAAGCAAATGAATTTGTGAGATCTAAAAATATTATTCCTATTGTTGATGCGATTAATGAAGAAAATGACAACTGTGAAATACCAAACAGTTTGGGCAGAAAATGCCCTTTGAAAGAAATGTCAAAATATCAGTGTGGAATAGCAGAGCTTGATTATGAGATTCCAGAACTTGAAGGGAATAAAAATTATTTAAATTCATTTGTGCCTTGGTACCCTCCATTACCAGCCTCATCTTCCTCTTCTTCTTTAAATAATGAGTGCTATAAAGACACAAGAAACATCAGCGGTTCCAGCAGCCCATGCAGCACAAGCAGCCCCTGCAGCCCGTGCAGCACCAGCAGCTTCGTACAACCCACTTATCAACCGCTCTTAAAGAGTATGTGTGTGCCTAATTGGGTCTTGCTCTAATTTAAATTGCAAGCAAAATTACCAGATGCTGCAAGGCAAACTCTTCTTAAACTCACTCAGCTTGGAAGATGTGGGATAAAAGACCTTTTACGACCTGCTTAACTTTATAACCTCAGGGTATTATGTTTAGAGTTATTACTTTCTAACACTGCCTGAGAAAAGGAATGCAAGTGCATGCTAAGAAGTGTTTACATCAAAGTTCCAGATTTGTGTTAATTAACCACTGGCTGACTTGCCATCTATGACTTCTGATGACTCGTAAAAGAGCTCACAGCAGCCAGTTTTCTTGTTAAAATCAAGTGATCGACCCAAGAGAGAGTGTAAAGATTTGAAGAAACACCTAGCTAAAAGGAAAAGTCTAAGTAAGTGCTATTTCAGGAGGAAATGGAAATGCAAGTACTTCCAAATGTCTAAGGATACTACTGCAGATTGCCTGAGTTACCAATTATGGTGAATGATTTTCATTACCATTCAGTTCTTTGCATTTCCAACTTGGGCGATCAATTTTGATCCAGTTCCTCTGACCAATAACCTGCCAACCATAGGCCTCAAGGCTGTTGCATCCCTTAGCAATGACCCCATGGAGGTATTCGACCCAATGCCTTCAACCCCACCAGTGCCTACAACTCTGCAAACACCAACACTCCAGTCATCAAGCTCCGAGGACCACAAAGTCAGTGAAGACGTCATCCAATCATTGGTAATTCCAAGCAAATCCAAAGGGGTGGGAGACGTCTTGTAAAAGGGAAAAAGAGAGGCACCGGTGCACTCTTAAACTTCTGCCTTCTCCTTTATCTTGGAAGAGCTGAGCAACAACACACACCAACGGCACCCACAACAAACAGAGGCTAAATGTGACAAAACTTTAAGCATTGAAGGTGCTAGTGTTTAGCCATTTTCCCATTGAGTCTGCCAGGGGAAAGGAAAAAGTGTGGAAGTCCGTTAAAACCAAGGCAAAGGTTGTCTAGGCAAACATGTAAATAAGCTCGCTCATTCATCAGAGCATGCAAAAGGGATATAAGATCCTAAAGATTCGAAATTGCAGACCCAAACACCCACAACTGAGTTGTCTTTGGTTGAAATACCAGAGGATTGGAGGCACTAATGGTCAGCTTTCTAACTGGCTGAGTTTGATATGTTTTAGTGAGAAAATTGTGTCTATTTAATAGAGCCTTAATTCCCTCACAAACAAGCAGATGTATAAACTATTTTTATATTTTGACTTAGGAAGAATCAATGTAATCAATTATACTCAAGAAGGATTCACAGCTATGCAAATATCTGTGCAGCATGAAGCTGAAAAGTGTAAAATTTGGAGTTCTTGCAAGTTAAAATCCGAACTTTCGGTAGGATGACTTTCCTTCGTGGCTTTCTCCAGTTAAATGGGATATAGTTTTCAAAAGTCTAACCTCATTTCCTTCAGGCCCTCAAACAGACGAAGTATGAGTGAAATCAATTTTTGACAGTTGCCACATTTTTCGGATTTTCAGCGATGTTTACAGACATTCACACTTAATCTCTTCCATACCCTCATGGGTAGTATATGCCTGAGGGTAACTTTTAATCTCTCCTATCACCCCTTAGGTAGTGTATACCTGAGGGTTACTTTTCATCTCTTCCATACCCTCTTACCTGAGGTAGGTATAGCTATACCTTATAGTTATAGAGTACAGATTATTATATACAAAGAAGGTAGTAGTAGCTTGAACATAAATGTTCCAATTATTTTCCACATATGAACCACACAATTCTCAAATTAAGATTTTTTTATTTACTTTTTTTTTAATAATACCTTTAAAATTTATGCTTTTTTGGTTTTCTCTGAGGTTCCTCTACAAATACGATGAATTCCAGTTCAATTTAGCATTGTAGACAAAAAGGTTACACCTCAGATATTTCATTTGTTAGATTTAGTACGAGAACAAGACATTCAGTAATATGCAGTTCATTCCTCAACTGAACGGACCTCTAAACATAAAAAGTAACTGGAATCAGAAAAACGTTCTGTTTTACTCCAGAGGTTTTCAACATGAAGACTTTTAAATAGACTGATGCACACTCTTCCCAGGAGACTTGCATTATATAGGTTTTGCCACCAAATTGCATTTACCTCGTGGGTAGCCTAACCTTCCCTGTACCCAACTATTAGATTACTTATGCATGTTATCCCAGCTACTGGTGTTGATCCGTGGGCTATTCTTTTGGCAACAAGGAGAGCTTGTCTAGCATCAATGTCCCCTTGTTTTTCGTGCACTGCAACTGGTAAGTGTCCATTCCATGATACTCTCTCTTTCAAAGTGACAATGTTTTGTTTGGCCTAAGCATATTTAATTTTGCCTAGGTAAAAAAAAAATGGTATACCACCTTCCTTGTGGAGGAACATAAAACAGGCGCCTGCCAGTGGTACTAGCTCCTAAATGAATGGGGTCGTGTATTTTTGAGACCTTTGAGGAACTGTTGAAAATACTTTGTAAGAACCATGCTGTATTCTAAAGTCTGCCAGTTTCCCATTAAAGGACATGGACCTGATTGAGCATATTTCAGTACACCAACTGACAGTTTTAATCTCTAAGCTTTGAGACTTAGCAAGTGTAGTGTTCCCCTGAACAATAGAATGTACAATGCAGTGCAAATAAGCAAAGCGCTTTATCCATATTATGCATAATTTTGCTAAATACTCATTTAATTCATGTTAGTGGGTAGAGCATTTAGATAATAGGCAACCGCAATAGACCACACTGTGCAAAAAGAAGTGGAAGCTAGGTCACAGCATCACTGGTAAATATCTTTTACTATACAGTAAGGAAAGAAATAATTAGAGCTTTGTTAGATGCTACTGCATTCAAATCCAAGTCTTACCTTGCTTCTTTGAACCAACTTAAGTAGTACTCAAATCAATGATCTACCCATTTGTTACTAGAGTGAACTTAATATTATGCCTGTAATTCTGAATTCCATTCAAGCATTCCACAACTCCAATCAACCATATTTTGTATTCGCTTCTAACAGTGGGGGATCTTATACCTTGAGGTGCTATTAACGGTACTTCTTTGTCATCTTGGAAAAACACCGATCTTCTAGGGATAGGTCTGTCTACATAGCATTTCTTAGAGTGTTTCACAAGTGCTTGAAACGTTTTTAACTTTTTGGAGCATTTGTCATGATGTAAGTGGTCCAAGACAAACTTCGGCTGAACGATGCTAAGACCGAGTTTCTTATTATAGGTACACGCGCACAGTTAAATAAGGTTATGATAAGTGACTTGCAAGTAGGTAAGGTAAAGGTTTCTGCGGTTTACTCTGTTAGAAACCTGGGTGCTTGGTTTGATGCAAACATGAATATGACCACACATATTAACAGCATATGTCAGAATATTTATTACCATCTACATAACATCCGGCGTATTAGAAAGTATTTATCATATGATAATAGGAAGTCCATTGTACAGGCTATTATAATGTCACGATTAGACTATTGTAACGGTCTATTATATGGTACGCCCGCTGGTCATCTTGGTAAGCTGCAACGCCTGCAGAACGCGGGTGCTCGCCTGGTATGTACTATATCTAGGTATGATCCTATCACACCATCCCTGATCAACCTGCACTGGCTTCCGGTTACCCACAGAATAGAATTCAAGATAGCAATGCTAGTTCACAAATGTATCTACGGTGTCGCACCACAATATCTTTCAGACTTGATAAAAATCAAAGAGAGCTCGCGGTAACAGTTGAGATCATACCGGGGCATACTCCTAATGGACAATACGTATAGAACAAAAAAGACACTCGGGGATAGGGCGTTTGAAAATGCTGCGCCCAAAGTATGGAATCGACTCCCTCTAGAAATTAGACAATGTCAATCATTGAACATTTTTAAAGTTTTACTAAAGACACATCTTTTCAAATTAGCTTTTTATTAGTTCTTTTATTAACTCACATCTTACTTTTATTGTTTTCCGAAAATTGTAAATTATTATTATTATTATCATTATCTGGACTAGCCATTTATTACTTTAAGATTTTAGGGTTGTAATGCGCACTCGATCATATCTTTATCGCATGCTAGACTGCGCAATATAAGAAATAAACATTATTATTATTATTATTAAGTGCATATTAGCCATAGCTATTGAATAGTGTATCAGACAGCACTAAGATACTGATGATAGAAAGCTCTTAGTTCCTGTGATATAGTTTTAGTTAAGGTACATTTTTCTACATAAACTATTGAGAAGCACTCCTCAAGGCATGATATATTTCATGTGTGACAAAATTATTTTGAGGTTATGTCATACATAAAATGTCACGTCTTGCATTTTATCCAGCCCATTTCCTGGACACATGGCTGCGTTGTTTGTGAGCATATAAGGTTTTGCAAAATGTGAGATAGTGTTTAGGTATAGACGCAGGTATTACTTAGTACTATATATTGGTCTAAGTTCATTTGAGATTATTCCTGTCTTATTACAACCATGGACTCAAACAAGAAGCCAAACTCAAAAGAGAGAACATTCAAAACAGTGTCAAGAATATTACAAGAATTCAAGAAAACAGCCAAAAAAAAAAAGAGAGAAAGAAGAGAGGCAATGTATCAGAAGGAGAGTTAAAGTGCGGTCAACCAATTACAAGATCCAGACGTCGCCCAGCCATTGATCTTCCCAAAGAAGCAGCAAAGAAAAGAAGAATGGCTGATTCTGAGCAAAACTTGCCAAAGGGGAAAAAAGGATGGTCTCATCATCTCTTCAAAAGAATCTCATGGAAAAAAAAAAAGAAAGAGGCCATTCAAGTTCTGGCAACACCAAAGGCCACTGAAGGCACAACTTTTAAAGAGCTTGCACCAAAAAATTTCGTTCGAGACCTAAGGGCTTGATCTATCAGTAGCAGCACTTTTGAAGACTATCCTGGAATGTACTGCGGCTTTTCTGTGGTAATCAAAGAGTACAAAGAGACAAGAGAGTTAGGTTTTCCTTTTAGCAAAAATAAGCAAGATATAAGGTGCATGTTTTGAAACAATTGGGGGATCATCCTAGCATCCCACTTTTGTTTGGTGTTTTATTAGAGAAAAAGCCAGTCAGTCTTGTGCTATAGCACCATGGGGACGAAGGCAAAAGCCTCACTGTGTGCAAAGCAGCAAAAAACAATGTTTCTGAGCAGAAGGATTGGAACAGCATTCTTCATGACATGGCTGTCACGTTAGCCCACATTCCTAAATGTGGATTTACACGTAATGACCTTACAGGCAACAACATTGTTTAAGAGAAACATGAAGACCAGCTTCTACACCCCATCATAATCGATTTTCGCATGTGTTCCCTCTACAAAAGCTAAAATTGCCATTCCAAAACTGTCGCATTTTAAAGGTCATTACAAGAATAGTTCATTGCACCAGAACTTTTAGACAGAACAGGGAACTATCCGGTGAAAGCGATGTTTATTCCCTGATTTACCTAATTATCAAAGTTTATCCACTTTTTAAGTTCAAGGCCATGCCCTCTAAGGGTTTATCGCAGGTAGTCTCAACAAGGCCATCGACCATGGAAGTAAAATCAGCTCTATGTGCCACTTTTCAAGCTCTTTTTTAAGCTAGTGGCACTGTTAATGTGCCACCTGCCAAAGCCTGGTTTACTTCATTCTTAATGAACAGAAAACAAGTGACCAGCTGTAATGATGTATGCTCCAAAGTTGCCCCTGTTTCGATTGGCAAACATTGGGCCCACTTCTATTTATAATTAACATGAATGATCTACCTGACGTTTTGCAGTTCTGTCAGGTCACTCAGATGACACTGTTCTATATCTCACCTCCAAATCTACTGTGGACTTACAAAGCAAGATTAATACTTAAAACATATATGTGAATGGCTTAGGGCTAACCAACTTACTCTGAATGTTAAGAAATCCAAATTTTTACTTATCGGTAGTAGTTCCTCCTTAAGCAAAATTGGGTCCATCCTTATTTCTGCTGACGATATCCCTCTCGATAATGTAGATTCGTGTACACACTTGGGTATTGTGATTAATAACCGGTTTTCCTGGACTGACTACATTGATTATATTTGTGGTAAGATCAGTAAAAAGTTAGGTCTCTGAAGGCGTATTAAACCTTGCCTCCCACTCAACACTAGAATCATGTTTTTTAATGGTTTCATTTTACCTCTTTTTGACTATGAGGATATCATTTGGGGAGATCGCGGATATCCCTCCTTAATGTCTGAGCTTCAAGTGTTAGAGAATAGGGCTGCTTGCCTCATTTTAGATCTTCCTGCACATTTTTCTGCAGCTGGGGTGCTAAAGATACTTGGCTGGAAGTCATTATTGCGATGTAGAAAGGAACATCATGCTATTTTTATGTATAAATTGATTATCAACCATTTTCATCACTCTATCCCTCTTACATTCACTGGTGATTCTCATAGTTACTCCACAAGATCAAGAAATGACATTCGAAAATCCAGTGCCGCAAGAAGATGGGGTCATCGGTTGTCAGTAAATTTTAGCACTAATACATGGAATGGGTTAGACACCTCATTAAGGAATGTAGAGTCACTGCCTGCTTTTAAACGTGGCCTGTCTAAAGTTATCTTTGACTCTTAACGACATTCTTTGCTTTTTACCCTTTGTTTATTGTCTTTATCTTTTACATTCTTGTATTTTTAATTTGTTATATTTGATGCTTCATGATCTTTTCATGGAGACTGAAACCTTGGATCAATTGGCTGAGCTTTCCAGAGTTACGGGATCCAATCTTGACTCCAAAAAGCACTGGTATGTGGTAATGAAAGCTTTATGTAAAATCAAGCAGGTTGCTTTTGCAGAGAGTAAAATATTTAGTTAATTCCCCAATGAAGTACGGACTATTCTGCGAGCAGGTCTCAAGCCCGCCAAAAAGCTGTTCATTCAACACCAGGCAATCAGGCGACTTGTGTGTTGTATCTTCCTTTGCTCTCTGTGCAGTATTACTCAGACTGAGAGAATTTCCAGCAAATGGATTTGGGAGATCTAAAAATATCATCCCTGTTGTTTATGCAGTAAATAAAGATGCTTTCGACTGTGAAATACCGCACAGTTTAGGCAGGAAATGCCCTCTGGAAGAAACGTCAAAATGTCAGTGTAGAATAGCAGTGCTTCATTAAGAGATTCTGGAACTTGAAAGGAATAATAGTTATTTAAATTCATTTGTGCCTTTGTATCCTCTATTAACAGCCTCGCCTGTTACACCAAAATGATTTTCATCATAAACCAATAATAGTTTCACCAAACAGAACCCAAAAAAACTTCTCACACATAAACACTAATCAAGATTGAGCAACATCTGGATTCATTAGGGAAAGTGGCAGCTTGTTTTTCTTTCATGGAACTTGCATAAACTGTGTAACGATAGGAGTTTTAGTTATCGAGTTCTTTCATGCTTACGCTTAAAAAAATACAATATTCAACGTAAAAAGCTTAGTTCAGCAAGCGTAAACGCTATCAGTTCTCCTTCAGTCACCCGTAAACAGTTGTTATTAGTGTTAAACTGTAACAGCCACCTGTCATGTCCTTTTGTGTAACTGTTATCCACCGGAACTCTTTTAAAGTGATTAATGTTGTAAAAGGCGAAATTCCTACTGAGCCAATAGTGTAGTAGATTACATGATCCTTTCGATTATTCATGGCATTACGTTATCCATGTACGTTAGACTTAAATAGGACTGTTTTGTAAAGCTTAAAAAAGAAGAAAGAGGAGGAAGAGGAGAAGAAAAGAGAAGAGAAGAACGGGGTTGAACCAGCCCTGGCCAGGTCCGTTCTGGTCAAAGTTGTAGTAGAGCTTGCAGAATAAATCTACGTTGGAGCCAACCCTGTTGTTGTTAGTCATTCTCTCAAGGATAGTCAGCAGCCGTAATAGATTCCAGTTACCTTCCCGCAGCCAGCGAGTGCCCCCAAGGAAAGCCTTTACCCAGAAAGAATTTTTAAGAGTTGTCCCTGTCCGTCCGTTCATTTGTGAAGGCAAAACCCTGTTTTCACAACTGTTCACAAAATGGACCTGTTAGAAAAATTGCGCTACAATACAGAGCATCTTTGCCCTTGACACCAGAACCGGAATTTGACCCTGTTTAGTGTTGTTGGTCCAAAACTAACAAGTAAATATTCCTACTTTCTAGTTCAGTCATCCAGGAGTAACCATTGACCGAGAGGCTTTTGCATCCCTCAGTGATGATCCCCTGGAAGAGTCTGACCCACTGTTTTAAAAAACAGCAACTAGATGTGACAAAACTTCAAGCATTGCAGGTGCTTGTGTTTAGCTGTTTTCCCATTGAATCTCCCACAAAAAGGAAAAAGTTTGGAAGTCCATTAAAAGCAAAATTAACTTTGATTGTTACCTTAGCAAAGATGTAAATAAACTTGCTCATTCATCATGTTGTAAATAAAGTTGAATTGACCTAGTGTTGTCTTGCAATTATCCGTTGTCACTAGGAAAGTATTTCCACAAAAGATCTCACCACCTCAACCACAACTGTTTAACATCAATTTTTAAGCTCTCTGTTTGTCGATTCTCGTTTTAACCTATCTGTTTTTAGCCAATGTAATTTAATCAAACTTTGATCGCTGTTCATGCAAAAGTGCTTCTAGATCCTAAAGATTTCACACCACAGACCCAAAAACCAACACCTGAGTTTTCTTTGGTTGAAATATCTGAGGCTTGCAGGCACTACCAGTCAGCTCTTTGCCTTGCCGAGTTTGAAATATTTCAGACCTTTGGGTAGGTGAGAAAAGTGTGACTACTTCATCACGGCTCAATTCCCTCACAAACAAGCAGCAGCAAACTTGCAATAGGATGACCTTCTTTCATGGCTTTCTGCAGTTAAATGGGAAACAGTTTTCAAACACCTAGCCTCATATCCTTCAGTTACTTACCTAGGCCTTCAAACAGACGAAGTATGAGCCAAATCGATTTTTTGAAAGTTGCCGCGTTTTTCTGATTTTCTTCGATTTTCACAGACATTCACTCCTAATCTCTTCTATACCCTCTTGAGTGGTTCATTTGACATTGTTCTTGTCTTATTACAACCGTGGAATCAAACAACAAGTAAAAAACTCAAAAGAGAGAACATTCAGAACCGAGTCAAGAGTATTATCAGAATTCAAGAAAACCGAAAGAAAAGAAGAGAAAGAAGAGAGCTAATGTATCAGAAGGAGAGTTAAAGTAAGGTCAACCAATTAAAAGACCCAGACCTTGCCAGCCATTGATCTTATCCATAACCCATACTTTGAACTCATTTAAGACTGTGATGCCTTACTACTTTTTAGCTAGTTTACTTATCTCTTACAATCCGAATAATCCCAAAACCTTTAGGTCTATTTGTTTAAAATGTACTACTGTCCTTCCACTAAGTTCTAAGATTACTTAGAATTTTGATTGTTGTTGTAGGGCAAAGTTAAGAGTTTACAAAAGCTAATGTACCCAGACATTATTTTTTCCATATATAATATAAGCTTTATTTTTGGTAGTATTATCACAATAATTAATATTACATGTATTGTCATAATCACTGACGTTGTTATTTTATAATATTGTTATCATCACAGGTAGTTTGCTTCTTGCGATATCGCTATGCGCCGCGAATTTTTGCTTCGTGGCGAAAATTAAACGAAAAAGCGTCCTTTGTTCGAACGAAATGTCGCTTAACAGGCCTCAAACTTTCAATCAAAGTTTTGCTCGAACTTTCGATGAAAGATCGCCTGAACAAATAACAAAACCTGCCGAATTCCGTTTGCATTACTTTTGCACAACACTGTAGGGTGCAACATACGCCAATGTAGAATGTGTTCTCTGTACATCAAAGTAGTAATAATTATTTCAAATATGTGCACCTTCTGCTCTGTTGAATGCATACAAACGGTCTAGCTCAGTGCCTGGTTGCACTTATCTATCATGAGCAATCTATCTGGCAACATTATCATCTTCTACTTCCATGCCACGTTTTCACAAAAATTATGTAACACAAAACAGGCATATATAACAGTGAGCACAAATGAGAGTACCAAGTCAACACATTTATTTAAGATTTGACGCCTAGCTTTCAGCCTTCCAAAGGCATATTTGATAGGATTTCTTCTACTTCTTAGCAAATTGTTAAGACTATTTAATTTTGGATTTGGTTACTCTTTCATACAATTGGGCAGCAAGGGATATGTTGGACCTCCAAGTAATAACACAAGCACTTTGTCATAGCCTTGCAAAATTTCCCTATACAACATAGGAGGTTCACCTTTGCTGAGCATTCTGTTGATTCTTGAGTAGGAAAATACTCGACCATCATGGCCACCTTACATCAACATGTAAGAAAGTTCCCTTGTAGTTGCAAACCGTTTGAATGTTCAAAGTATGCTCCATTTTGTAACTGAGGTAATCATGCGGATTCTCCCTAGGTGATAGAATAGGGATTTGTGTTCCATCCACACATCCAAATGCTAGAAGAAAACCAAATTTGTTCTCCATTTTAGACACAAGCTCCATCATCTCTTGTTCTGTGGTTGGCGGTTTGATAACATTTAGTTCACACTTGTTAGTCAAAACATAGCAAACTATACGAACAACAACAGACACTGTACAAGGGCAACTCCAAAAGCATTAGCAGTCATAAGAATAGACCCCTGATCTCTGAGATAGTATAAAGTCATAGCCAATTGTTTTTCCACTGAAAATACATCGTCTCTGTGTGGACCACGACTAAGCTCAAGAAAAGGCTTGACTTCATTAGCAAGGATCATGAGAACATCCCGATTCATTCTGAAAATTTTTCTTCCATTTGCCTTCCTTCATCATGCCCCCGAGAACCCTATCCTTTTCGGCTATTTTGTTTGCAATGCATGCAGTTAGCCAGCATTAAGTTGTCCCACATTGTAGAGTAACCCTACCTGTGAAATTTTGCTTGTAAACCAGGCTTTGACCCACCTGTTAGGGTAACCCTAACACTAGGGTTACCCCCCTGCTTGTAAACAGGGCCTAAATAACATACACTTTCACCCTCTGTACCATCTCTTAGGGAAGGAGGCGAGGTGAAAGTGGCTGAGGGAAAAGCACACAGCTTTTGTCAAAGCCAAAAAGTTACTTCAGTCTGCTGATCTACCTGTATATTTTGTCTCCAACAAGGGACTGGTTCTTGAAAGTGATGCTTCCAATTATTAAGTGGGTGTAGTCTCATTCCACAGGAGAGGAAATGGAACTGAACGGCCAATAGGATATGTTTCCAGAATCCTACAGAAAGCTCAAAGAAACTACTTCACGCTGGAGAAAGAAGCCCTTGTCATAATTTTTGGTGTTAAAAAGTTTCACCAATTCCTGTATGGCCATTTGTCCACCATCAAGACAGATCCTAAACCCTTGTAAGGGTTGTTAAGTGAAAAGAAAGGGATTTTGCATCAAATAATTATACTATATATTGAGTATACAAAATATTTAAACACAACATCATGACCTGGGAGGGGTGTTAAAGCAGACAATGAACTTCTTAAGGAATTTACGTTTAGTTGTCGCAAAAAGGAAACTGCAACAGTGCACACTTTATTAAAAGTTTATGGAGTAGTTTAGTTTTCAGTTGTCGACAAAGATACTGAAATGATGAGAGTTTTCAATGCTTACCTGTTGCTAGGTCAGCACAAACCTTCAAGTAAATGTTCTGTTCAATGCAGCAAATCTCAAAACTGCTGATTGAAAAGTTGGCAATGTTCCTCATGGCCTATGGGAACACTCCTAACTCAATTATGGGTGAAAGCCTAGCACATTTACTCCATGAAAAATCCCTACCCACCTGCCTACATTTGGTAAAACCTGCTAGTGCCAATCCAACTGAGTGAACTACAAATTCTAGTAATGCCTATATCAGATCTGCTGCAGATGGTTTCCGTTTCCACACCTGCAGCTGCCAGTCCTCTTGAAGAGAATGTGGCAGCGAAAGCTGCTATTTTTGTGTTCTTTCGATTTGCCGATAAAGCTCGTGAGAGCTGGCTTATAATCAATTTCTTATGCTTGCCCTAGACAGGCAGAACATAACCTTCACATTGTGTTATCATCGAATCAAAGAGAAAGCCTTAACAATTCATGGAGACTCACAGTAAAAGATCAGAGCAAACATTGTCTACATATTAAGTTACTTAAACCTCGCATCATTCTCAACAGTACGAGACTAAAACACCTTGTGATCGGTTGGCTTTTACGACGTTGCTCTCTTCCTCTTGTCGATTATTATAGGCCGAACAATAGTGATTTCACGCTTGAAGTATCAAAATGGAAGAACTTAGTGCGCAATCAATCTCAAAGATTAACTAGGGCTCTTTAAGGTTAACGTTAATGAAAAGCGTTGTTTAAGAAACCTCAACGCAAAAATAAAAACATTGATTGATAACTTATTTGGTCTTAAACATCAACAGACTGAAGTTTATCTACGAGGAGTCATAATTACTTACACCAGTTGATAGCACTGAATGTTAGCGAGAAGGCGTCATATTCATCTTAATGATGCTTATTTCTTTCTTTCTTCCTCGTAACCTCGGACCAATATTCCCCTGCTCAGCTCGAGCAGGCTAGGTGGTGAGTTACTCCATCCGAACTTAGCAATTTCCTTCCCTTTTGGGTCTTAGCACTCTAAAGTTTGATTTTGTAATACTCAGTCTAAGGAGAGAAACACTAAAAACTAAGATATGGCGCATTAATGGTCCATCCTGAAAGTTTTTCCGTATAAATAGTTGTATGTTCAGAAAAATTGTTTAAATAACACCCAAAAATTGAGCCCATTTACAACTTTCCTTGTAGCCTGTTCTCTCCCAATTTGGAAAAGGGGGCAATATCTTGGAGGAGGAAATTATGGAAAGGTAAGTTAACATTTATTGTAATCGAGGATATGATGTAAAAGTAAATAAATGCCATAAAATAACATGACTCGGCATTTTGTGAGACTTGACAAACTTTAATCTTTGGTTAAAATGTGCTTCCCATTGAAACTGAACAATCTGAAAGAGTAGCCTTATTGTTCAATCAACACTAAGCTCGAGTTAGTTCTAACTTAGCGGAGGTTGGAATCTCTGTCTCAAAATTACAGAATAACAAGTATACTGTAATCTGAGAAATACAAGGGCAAGATAAGATTCATCCTATCTTGACAAGGGTTAGGGATTGCGATAAATTACCAACAGCCTCCAAATTTGTCGGCAAAGTGGTTCAAAAAATCTGATTGGTTGAACAAGACTTAAGCTGTCAAAAATGTCAAACCATCAAAGTTCACAATCTGCACCAGCTTACATACTGAAATAGCTCGGCAGGTCGTATTTAACACTTTTCCCAGAAGTTTTTAAGTCTCTAAAACAGAATCTGAAAGTGACAATCCGGCCGAATCGAAACTCTTAAGAACACGAAAGTTTTTTCACATACAAAAAAAACTGTTCAAGGCTTATGTTTTATTTATGAACGACAGCCGAATTCACAGGAACATTAAGATTGCTCGAGATGACTGCACCGTAATACTACCTGCTGTGACTGATGTGGCCTTCCACTCAACGCCTCGGAAAGGGTATCAGAGGAAGCTCTTAGTTGTTTACTCGAAGGGCGGCCGATGTAATTACTGAGGCTTCTTCCCTGCGATAACCGGAGATCACTGTCATGATATTGGCTAGCCTCCGTTTCCGGCCAGCGGTCACCATATTAGTACCTAGGCCACCGCATATAAAATATAGGCTTTGATCATTATTCACTTGTGATGTGATTTATGATAGTGTTCTTTTTGCTTCTGACAAGAAACGTTGTGTGTGTCAAACAATCTACGCTACCTGTTCTTAAACAAGAACTACAACATGGTGTTAGGAAAGCTGGAGTAGTGCTACCGAATCAGACTCTTCATCTTCGCCGTGTTTTAAGCGAACCAAATCTCGTTTTTATCGCACGAATCCAAGATGGCGGACCTCGCTGGCTTACCAATTCCTTCGGTGGATTGGCTTTCGCCCAACGCTCCACAAGCATTCAAGAAATTTAAAGCTCAATGCGAACTTTACTTCAGGATGGCAGTACCCCTTCAAAGTGTGCAAGGCACCACAGGGACTATCTCTGAACTGTTATTTTAAAGAGACAGTAGACTAAGTGAATATGACTTACCACAGAAGTGTCTACATGGCAAGAAACAATCAAATTGGATCTTTGAATAAGATGGTGTGGCACAGAATTTTAAAAGAAATTAATATTAGAAGTTATACTTAAAAATTAGGACTGTATGAGGCAGTTTCTTATATCAATATTGGTGCAGTTTCTGTTCTTAAGCTTTCCCAAGCCCTTGACATTACTCCTTGCAACGGAGGAGGGTTACAGACTTCAAGATCTGCTCATTGTAGATCTTTTGCTACACAAAAGCAAGTACCGAGAAGAGATGAAAAGTGATCAGAGACCTTGGAGGAGAAAACATGACCAAAATAAGCAAAACGAAGGCGTGAACTATGGCCCTGTGTTTTTTAACAAGTCAAACACACAGGCCTTGGCCTTCTAATGCCAGTCAGAAAAGTTTGCATGAACACGCGCAATGCTCCTTGGATGATGCAGCACTTGAAAGATCTAATCCGGAAGGCAACAGGCTTTCCACAATACAGTACACTACAAATTTTATAGGAGTCAGGTTAGCTGAGAAAGAAAGCTTTTCAGAGCAAAGTCTTACAAATCATGAGTAGTGCATATAAAGAAGGAAGACCCTAAAGTCTGGTGGAAAGAGATGAAACAATTATGCAGAAGGCACTCGGTGAACTTCAAAAATAAAGCATTCCTTGAGCCCCTCGAAGAGTATCGCCTGTCTTGCTCTTTCACTCACCTTGCCCTGGAAAAAGATTCCCCCATGTACGCAAATTCCTCTCAAATCTCACCCCCTCTAGATCGGTTGGCCCAGACAAGATTCTAAACTGGCTTCTGTGAGAATACACTGACCTTTCTGTCTTTCTGTTATGCAGAATTCTTAATGCATCATTTAGGCGACAATGCCTACCTGGATCATGGAAATTTTCTGATGCAACTCTGCTTCCAAAGAAAGAAGAAGGATCTTAGAACCATCATACTCACGCCATATCTCTCCACAATAGCAGAAGAGTTCATCGTAGTTGATTAAATCAAGCCTGCTGTACTTAGAGATCTTGATACAAACCAGTATGGTGCCATACAAAAGTTGTCAACACCCTTCCCTTGTTGGACATGTTTTATGATTGGTCTAATGGCACTGATGATTAGTCTAATGGCACTGATTGATTGGTCTAATGGCACTGACATAATAGCTGTCTTCAATTACTGTAAAGCTTTCGATTAAATTGACCATAGCCTTCTTATAAGGAAATTGTCCATGTTAGACGTGCCAAATAGTATAGTAAAAGCTCTAGTTATTATGAACTTTAAGGAACTAGCAACTTACCATGACAAAATACGTGACACTTTTTGATACAATTGTAAATAACAACAATCGCCACCTACATAAGTTATTACCTTTGCCACATGATTCTTCTTATTCATTTAGACATGCACAATCTTTTAACATAACATGTTTTAGGAGCAACTGTGTTAAGAATACCTTCATTATCTCTTCACATCTCAAAGCAACTAATTTGTAATATAGGGTTTTTGAAATTTCAAAGCTTGTATTAAGATAACTTTTTAGGCAACTTATCTTCTGTTAGCTTTTTTAATCCTTTTATTTAAGATAGATTAATCACACAGAACAGCTATTCTAAAAGTATCACCAAGAACTAAATAAATTGAAAATAGACAGGTAATGTATATTGAGCTGAAGAAACTTTCAGAGAACAGAATTCATGCCAATACAAAGCAAGTAAAGATAATTCAAAATTAGATTACACATGAACTGATAGTGTCCTCGATAGCCAAGGGAAGTATGACAATATTACAACCTAAAAAGGTGATGCAAAAAGTTGGTTATATATCACCAGCAAACACAGCTCTGACTATGGAAGAAGGCCAAACACTATTTTCCCATTAAGCTTTGGTCGCCTAACTGCTGATGTCACAGATGTATCTTTCCTGGAAACGAAACAGAGAACATTGGAACACATTCCTTGCAGATAGAAAATGTTCTGAAAAACTACATACAGCCAGTACAAAAAACCTCATCAACACTCCTAACAACTAAAAAGGGCCTTTTCGGTCGCTGCCCCAAAGCAATGGAACAATATTCCCTTAGACATTAAATTAAGTGGATCAGTTGATGTTTTTAAATCTAGATTGAAAACTTGTCTTTTCAGACTCGCTTTCATTTGACTTTTTGTTTTAGTGTTATTGTTAGTTAGTTATTTTCTTTTTTGATTGTAAAGCGATATAGAGCTTTTGTATATACCGCTATACAAATAAAGTTATTATTATTATTATTATTATTATTAAAAAAACAAGCTTAGTCTAAAGGTGAAAGACTTTAGCAACCTGGTTTCTGATTGTGTAACACTGATAACTGGTCACTCTAGTGGCTTGGCTAGTCATCTAAAGAAAATAAATCCACACCTGATCTCACTGTGCTGCTTTTGCCACAAGCTTGCATGGAAGTACAACAGGCGCTTTCATCAAAAATCAGCAATGGGTGAGCTTTGTTGGATGACCAGTTTTGTAGCAAGAGGAGTTATCAGAGGGTCCATTTTAGCAGCAAGTGTACAAGACAACTACTTTCTTCCATTAGGGTTCTCTGTCACTGCCTCAACTTTCCAATTCAGTGAGGTAATAATAAGAAAAGTAACGGTCATAAATAAAATTATACGAAATAACCATTGGAGGTGAATTTGACTTTTTTTGTTCACCATTCCTTAACACCTTCTGATAGATTTAAAAGGCCCCAGAACGTTAGAATACAACAGCCATACAGTAACACTATGATCACCATTGCGACCATCGAAATCTCACAATTGCTAAAAGGGAAGAGATAAAAACCAGAAGCCATTCAAAGTATTGACAGTTTGTTATTTTCACTTAATCTTCACATTCTCAGTTACGTAATTTATCTCGAATATATCTCCAAAGAAAACGTAAAATTTCTTCAACAACGGTGACAAATTCAATTAATGATAAGAAAATTCTGACGGTTTAACACTTCATGAGTTTAGGTGTATACATTTGTAAAGAGAGGCTTGTGTTGCTAACTTAAAACATGTACAAACAACCACAGTTACACACAGTTTTGGATGTAGCCACTTGCCATTCAGTTTGATCACTTTCAATCATTCAAATTTTTTTCACAAAAGAAAGAGAAAGCAAAATAGAAATCTAACAAACACTAGGTTTCTTAGAATTAGGAAGGCCATATGAACCACCACCACAAGCTCAGCCTGTTAAAAGAAATACATCATTCATGACCTGTGCTTGACTTGTTTCAGACAAAGTTGTCAGTATGGCGAACTGCCTCACTTTGCGGAAAAAAAAACTTGGACAGGATTAGATGCATTACATAACTACCTGTAATCATCAATTCCAACCTCACCCTAAATAATCTACGAACAACCTATTACACTATAATGGTTTAATTAGTTTTTGCCATCATTTAAAAATCTCTGTAAGCACTATTTCCCAGAGAGCTGCCATACTTTTGTTGCCAAGCCTTGGCATCCTCAGAGCAATATAACTTTTCAGCCACAAGGTTTAGCCAACTTTTCAGCAAATTATAACCGTTAAACATAACTCCTATATTGCCAGACAAAATATATAATAGTTATAATAGAATAAGTAAAGACTGCTGTTTAGTTAAGATATCAATGTACCTAGATTTTAAATATTCTTGGGACAATTCCCTGTAACCTTACAGGAAGTGACTATCCATTGTCCTGATGTTGCTGTTAAGGGTTTTAAACAAGTTCTAATTATTTAATTGCTCATTCATCTGTTGGATTTCTGAAGATGTCACCAGTTTTGATAAGAACTTCTATAATGGAGTAGTAAGTGTCCTTGGACATTATGGGCTTCCCATGAAATTGCCAGCAAAGATTGTGATTATTGTCAGAGACCAAATCCTTAAGATCAACTCATTAGAAAGAATACAGATATAAACTCAATTGTTTCTTTATTCGTGATCAGCACTTTGTCTTTTTTTTGCAGAACGATAACAAAATGAGAGTGATGGGGAACCCTACTACTGTCTTGGAGATGTACCCTCACATTAAAGAAATATTCATTGCGGGAGGCTGTGAAGTGACTATAGATGACATCAAGGGTTTTCTACAGTTCCCAACAATTTTGGGACCATCGTTGTCAAAGAGTATTTGCTCAAGTTCTCTCAGAGACTCACCCCTCATCAAGGTGAAGTCCTTCCTTGTCTTTGCCACAAGTTCGCCATAACCACCTAGGTGTCAGCAAAATAGAGTTCAACAATATCAAATTCAACTTCTCATCCACATGTTCATTTCACGTAACATTGAATAGGTCCTTCCAGACCAAGGTAGATTTTCTACTTCACTTAAGGCTATCTGCAAATCAAAGGAAAAACCTTCTAGCCTTGTTTAATTTCCATAGGTATTGCTGTAAGATGGATTTAAGCTTTTTCAGGTTTAACAGAGTTTGTCTTAATGCACTATGTATTTTACTGTAAATCTGTAACCACCACTAGTCATTCTCCTGACATTGCTGTTTGAGATTTCAAACGAGTCCTTATGATTTCATTGCTTGTTCACTTGCTAGGTTTCTAAGGACATCACCAATCTCGATTACGACTTCAGTTTAGAAGTAGTTAGTGTCCTTCTAAACTGTTGGCTGCCCATTAAATTGACAGTGAACATTGTAAGGATTGTTTCCATGAGTTTTCTTTTCTTTTTAGAAGAGATTAATGAACAAATCAAGAAACCACAAACTAATTAACAATGAATTAGAGTCCTTCCTTCTCTTTGCCACTAATTCAAAATGTGTACCCCAGTTTTGGCTCAGTGTCACCAAGATAAAGTCCAACAATACAGAACCTATCGTTCTCATCCAAAAGTTCGTTTTGTATAACATTACAAAGGTCCATCCCAGACCAAGATAAATGGTTTGTAGTGAACCGTGCTTAGCTGCACTTTTTTGCTCCGTATATTTTATCGAAAATTTGTATCTATTTTTAAGTCTTATGGTGATTTACCAGCTTCGAGGTCATTCTAAGGATGTTAGGCATGTGTGGCCCTGTTTTAAAGGGAAAAGAGCCAGCCACTGAGCGAGGGGAAGAATAAGCAGATGTTGCTATTCCATCGAAGTGCAGCCAACCAACCATATCAATCATTCACAAGACTCCTGGCGATACCAAAATAAAGCAAACTGTGTGATCATCTCTCTATCACAACAAGACCAACAAGGAGCGAGGAAGGTCTACTTTCTGTCTATTTAACTGTCGACCGTATTGTCTTTGGCCCCCAAACTGGATGAGGTCTCTGATGCTATAACATATTCAAATTTGGACCTTGCCTGCATAACAGAAACCTGGTTGCATGACCACATTCACAACAATGTCATCAGTATTCCTGAGTACAACTTGGTAAGAAGAGACAGGATTAACATAACACATGGAGGCTTTTGTACCTATATCAAGAAAGGGCTGAAGTACACCGTTCTAGAAGATCTATATGACGATAAAATTGAAGCAATTTGGCCTCAACTACGACCTTTGCGCCTCCCTAGGGGATTATCTTGCATAATTATCGCCAACGTTTACCACCCGCAGACAGACAAAGGCATTTCTGATCCTGAGATCCTGCATTATCTCTACGATTCAATATCTACAATTGAATTACGCTTTTCGAACTGTGGAGTTTTGATCACAGGGGATTTTAACAGGCTCAACACTTCGAGATTTAGAAACGCTTTTAAGCTAAAACAAATTGTTAAATTCGACACGAGACCTCGTTTTGACCACAATAAAGAATTCTATGAGGAGCCAATAAAACGACCAGCCTTCTGTCTGTCAGACCACGCATCTGTTGAACTCCAGCCCTTGTCTTGCTGCAAAACACAACCTTCAAAACGATCCATCATTACAAGAGACCAGCAGGAAAGCCACAGGGTCACTCTGAGCTCATACTTGGAAAAAGTTAACATCACTGATCTTGTAAAGAACAAGGATACATGTGACAAGACAATGCAGATGATGTGAGAGGCTATTATTCTGGTATGGATGCAATTATGCCCCTGAAAGAAAAGTCTGTATCAGTGAATGAGGTGCCATGGATGAATAACTCTCTTAAATGCCTTATTTGCCGCCGGCAAAAAGCACTGACCAACAACAATCTGGCTGAGTACAATCAGCTCCGGAATAAAGTGAACAGAGATCAGAAAGCGTGTCGAGCAAAGTGCTACGATGCCAAAGTCAAAGATCTCAAGGCTTGCAAGCCTGCCCAGAGGTGGAAGGAAATCAAATAGCTAAGTGGCTTTTCTAAAGTCGAGCGTGCCAGCCCCATCGCAGACTTTTAACACTTTGCTGATGAGGGGGAAGATCCTAAACACTTGGCCAATGTTATTAATGATGCCTTTTTTGGCACCAATGAGGGCATTAACCCCCCTAGCCTTGCCAGATGTACACACACGTGTACATACACCAACAAGAACCTCCCCAACCTATATCTGAGCTTTCAGTCCCCAAGAAGTTATCGGTGCTTAACATGAACAAAGCATCCGGACCTGATGGAATCCCCTCTTGGGTACTAAAAGAAAACCTGGACTCATTGAATTCTTCCTTTTTGGAGCATCGCCTCCCAACTTGGTGGAAGAAAGCAGACATTAAACCCCTCCCGAAGACCTCACCTGTTAGTGATGCTAACAAACACCTGAGGCCCATTTCTCTGACCTCAATTCTTTCTAAAGTTGGGGAAGAGTTTGTCGTTGACAGCTACGTCAAGCCTGCCATCCTTGCAAAAACTGACCAGAACCAATGTGGGTCTCTCCCAAAATACCGCACTGTGCATGCCCTAATCAGCATGCTTCACAACTGGTATAAGGATACTGACAGTAACGGTTCTACAGTGCACATGATGCTTTTTGACTTTAAGAAAACGTTTGTTCTTATAAACCATGCCATTCTTATGGCCAAGCTTGGGGATTATGGGCTCCCACCTTGGGTGTTGGACTGGATTGCGGACTTTCTCACTGACAGGAAGCAATGAGTGAAGCTCACCCATGATTGCTTCTTGAATTGGGGATCAGTCAGGGCAGGTGTACCGTAAGGGACCAAACTGGGGCCCTGGCTCTTCCTGGTCATGATAAATGACATCAATGTCAATGGCATCAACCTTTGGAAGTACATTGATGACACATCGATGGCTGAGACAGTCCACACGGGCCAACCAAGTGGAATCCAAGTTGCCATAGAAGAACTAGTTAGGCAAGCCGAGACAGATAAGTTCCAGTTGATTGAGACCAAGTGTGAAGAGTTGCAGATAAGTTTTTCAAGATCTGCAGATTCTTTCAAAGCAGTTACTATCAACAACAAACCTATACAGGTTGTAACTAACGTAAAACTTCTTGGTCTAACAATTTCAAACAATCATAAGTGGAATGCTCACATAGAGAATGTTATCAAAAAAAGATTCTCCAGGTTTTATCAGTTAAGGCAGCTTAAGCATGCAAAAGAAGATCCTCCGCAGCTAGTTTGTTTCTTTTCTACGTGTATCCTGCCCGTGTCTGAATATGCTTGCCAAGTTTTCCACAATGGTCTACCTAAGTAACTCTCTGAAGCTACCAAGAAGCTCTTAAATAGTGCAATATTGCCACCCTCTACCAATGGTGCCAATCGCTGACGGAGCACCAATCCAGTGAGATCAAAGACAACACCTGCCACAAATTACATGGCTTTTTGCCATCATGTAATCTTAGTACCATGGCCTTAAGGAGAAAGCGCACTTTTAACGTACCTTTTTGCAGAACAAATAGACTGAAGAATAGTTTTATTATGTACAACGTGGCTATTTCCTAATGGCTTTTAACATGTGTAATGCAAATTTTAATCTACATATATAGTATTTTTTAGCCTTTTTTAAATTTAGTTTTTTATTCTTTTTGTATTTAGTATTAAGTAAACATTTGTATAGTCTGTAATCCAGCCTTTTGGCTGCAATGGATTTTAATAAAGCTATCTATCTATCTAATGTTTCTTTTCACTCAAGGCTGTCTGTGAGAACAATGGAATAGCCTTTTCTAGCCTTGTTTAGTTTCCAGAGGTATTGCTGTATGGTGGAGTACAGCTTTTGAAGATAATAATGCAGTTTGTTTTGTTATAATGTTTCTATTCTCTTTTTTATTTTTTATTTTAATATGCAATTGATGTAATATGCACTATAGTGTAAAATACAATGTATGTACATCTTGTAATTTTTTTGAGGGCTCATTTTGCATTTTAAATTTCTATATGTACTTTGTTATACTTATACCATTTTAAGAGGCTCCCATTCAATTCAAACCTGTTGCTGAACTTTATGCATTTTACATTACTAGCCTTATTTTTTTATATTTAAATAATTCTCTGCAGGCTCCCACTCAATCCAGCTTGCTAGCCTGAATAAATGCTGCTAATAAATTAATAAATAAAATAAATTTTCACTTTCAAGTGAAGTGAATGCCTGTATGTGTTCAACCAACAACAAGAAAAAAAGAGCAAGTATTGTTTATTTGCCAGCTGTGAATCAGAAAAGAATAAGTTTGAAATAATTGAGCAACTTTTTAAACAACCCTTTGCCTCAAAGAAATTCACATGGACAGCTCTTAATGCATTCGAGGAAGGAAAATTTGACTAAAGGAACTGTTTTAAGAGCTCTGTTGTGATTATGCACCATTGCTAGAATTAGAGTCAGCAGGCCATAACAGTTCATTCTTGACCACGACTGAAAACGAGAAATGCCCTCCTGTGATGGAGTTGAAGTCAGAAAAGGAAAGAGAGAAGTTCTAGGCCTCAAGGAGGAGCCTATAAGCCCAAAAGAGAAGTCAAATATGAAGGTTAGAAATTATTGACCACCTGAGAACATCCTTTCTACCTTTGACTTACTCATGCCACAAGCTATAGGTGCAGCTGATGCCACACAAACTTGTTGTAATTTGGATTTCTTCTGTTTTATTGCATTTTAGCTACAGGGTGGTGCCTCGCATGGGACACTAGTCCCGTTCACACCTGCCCTTTTCCGTTAGAACTACTTTTGTTACTTCATATATTTTTGTTGCTATGTAATATGTTTTTGTAGTTAGTACTATGTTATAAACCCAATAAAGGTATTAAAAAACAAACCAAAACAAAACCAATCATGATCACCTCTTTAGGACAGCCTCAACAGAACTTGAGCAATTCCGAAATGGAAACTGCGCCTGATCACATGATCATTGTTTCTACACAAGGCAATCATGACAATGAAGAGTTTGGGGTAGTCATATGAGCTGGCTTTATTGGGGTAAAGGAAGATACAGTAGAGATGCATGCAGCTATTCCGGCACAAGGAAATTCAACTTTCTCAAGGGAAGTTGTCATAAAAAGTCAAGAAAAGAGCAGAAAGGATAATGGCAAGCAAAGACAACTATGGTTTGCTTTTGGCAACACTATAGGAAAATTGTGGCCAAAAAACCTTGATCAGGAATGCCCATTGTGTTGCCCATGTTACAATGGCCTAGCCTCAGCTCACAGCCTCAACTTTACATGCTTCTATGACAGCATTACAAGTGACATAAGGTCTTTGAAAACCTTGGACCTGTTTGTATTCTACATGAAAAGCCGCCAGAGAAGCTGTTGAAGGAGTATCCTTGTGCCAATCCTGCTCTTGAGTAACTGCTTGACATGGTTCATGGGTTAACATGATTTGAAGTTAAAATGCTCAAGCAAGTAGCTACATCAATATTAATAACCACCAAGCAAAGGTAAATCACTATCTTCCCATCCCAAGATTAAGACAAGCCTTGCCCTACAGACATTTTTATGCCCTATTGAGTAAACAACTTTAAAGTGTTGCCTTTCAATTCCCATTTCAAATGCATGGCCAGAACGTGGTGCAAGCGCTCTTAAGCGCAGTAAAACCAGGCTGCAGCTACTTATGCAGGTTTCAATCAATGGGCCACCACTTCACGCGGACCAGTGCAAGGAACTTCTGTGTGACTCTGTACAGTTTTAGTTGGAGCAGAAATCAACTATTGCCTCACCCCAAGAAATGCGAAGGCATGCTAATTCATCGAGGAATCTTCAATGGTCCACTACAGTCATTAATACTGATGAATCATTGTATAAGATGGGTTAAACACACCAGGCTGCTTGGAGTCTATATTGATAATAGACTTAACTGGGACTACCATGTCAAAGCACTAAAGATCAGCTTTGCAAATAAGCTTAACATGCTGAAGCGCAGCTTGTTCTTACCAAGACCCATGCTACTGGACTTATACTTTAAAGTAATCTACCCATCAATTATATATGGTATCACCGTCTGGGGCGGCCTTACTAATAAGGAGGGCCTAATTGCATTAGAGTCTTTACACTGTAGAGCGGCAAAATTAATTTTTAACTGGCCATGGGATATGCCTAAGTCTGACGTACTAAGCAAAGCTCGATGGTCTTCTATTGAAACCACATATAAAGTTAATTTAGCTAAACTGATGTTCAAAATAGATAAGAAGACTTTACCTATATCCATCTTAGATACCACCGAAGAAGTTGACGTGAATACTAAGAAAAATCTAAGAAGTAATGCCAACATAAAAGTACCAAAATTCAATACATATTACATGAAAAACAGTTTTTCCAGAAGAGGACCTATCGTTTTTAACACACTTCTCCAAGAATCAAATTTAAGAAATATAACCATTAAGCAGCTCTCCTCGTTAGCCTACAAATCAAAGGCACTTTTAAATTTGAACTTTAATTCCATTTCTCCACAGACAGTGAATTTTAAGGACCCCAATTTTACATATTTTTAGATCTTCTAATTTTGATAGGCTACTTTAATTATTGTATTTTACTACATTTCATTTTATTCCATTTTACACACGACCCCACAAGCGTGTAGTCGCTTTAACAATTATCGTGTTTAAATAAAGTCTTTGATTGATTGATTGATTAGAAAAAGAGGCGAACCTTGCCTAAGAAAGGAGTATTAACAGATCACCATGGTTCTGTGTCAGAGCATGTAGAGATGGCAGATGTGGGAGTACAAGTTAAAACTGTTGAAGCTGATCAAGATGAAGCTAACCCAAATGAGATGGGACTTATACATGAAGTTGAAGTTGCAGCAGCTGCTTTGAAGCTAACAGACCAGCCTGATGACTTGACTATGATTCAGAAAACTTTGACAGTGATACTGACTAGCTTCTGATTAAAATGAGATCCTTCCTATGAGAAAAAGATCTTTACACTAAAATGCAGCACCAAGATCCAACCAACCTGAAGAACCTAGCCTCTGATCACCTCAAAGATTACCAGAGGGATAGAAACAGCTGTGTTCAAAGTGCCTATGACATTTAATTTTAAAGTAAAGAAAGTTGCTGTGTCCCTGAAAGAATTAAACTTTTTCCTGTTGTCTTGTTCTGGAACAATGAAACCGAAGAAACTAGACCTTTAGACCAAGTGCTAGTTCCCATTACTGAGTGGAGTTAATCCTTGTTTGGTGGTCTAGTCCTTTAAGCATGTGCCTACCCAAGTTTACAAGTTGTCAAGTGGCAATATTAATTTTACCATAATCGTAAACACTAGCAAAACCACCAAAAAGATGTGAAAAAAATATTATTCCACTTTTTGTTTACACAGTTGCATTATTGAAATATTGCTTTGTCTTTCTTTTAGTAACATGATTTTCACAATGTAATTGTAGCATAATTCCTCCCTTTAATGGCAGAGTTTCATGGCCCAAAATACCAGCAGGTTTTCCAGCATTCAGTTTTCAAAACTTCTCCAGAGGAGCATGCCCCCTGAAACAATGGGCTAAACACTATCGTATGGGTCCTCTGGACCCACAACCAGTTACCTTTAAAAAAGCTCTGGCTACTTAAAACCTTAAAGAAAACCCTGAAGTTATAGAAGGCTTAGTATTGCATGGTAGTAAATTTTCTAGACCACTGTGCAAAATTCAGGACTGCATGATTTGCAAAATGCACAAGCAACTAGCATTTACAGCGTTATCTTATACTTGCAAGGACAACCTCTACTGCAAATCATGTATCTGCATCTTCATAATTATTTCTTCTATTTTGTCTTGTAGTGAGGGCAAAGACAGTCAAGGAGGTCATCAAAAACATACCAGCAGTTGGAATTCTAGACAGAGCAGCAGCTGGAGAGTATAAAGTAATTTTTAGTGCTTTTCTGATCTGCACATGGTCTAGATGCAACATTTCTACATATGAGAAGCAAAGATTCTTTGTTACATGTATAGCAACATTTATTAAGATTAGGTAAATTATTGACTGAAAGGAGGAGTAGTAAAATATCATTTTTCTTAAGATCGCCTTATTACACACCCATAAAATTACATTGAATCATTTTATTTTACAGGTGATAAAGTAATGGAGGGGGCAGAGATATACTAGTACTCTCACCAATGAGCTTATTTCTCCGCATTTAAGAGTTGGTAAAGCTATATCAATGCCACAATTGATGTTTTTTTTTTTTTAACAAAGGAGACCCTTGCTTCCTTTTGGTCTCATAATTACACAGTGAAGCCCTGAACATGACTGGCTTCAATATGTCCATTTACTTTAGTCACTGTTTGTGATCTGATGGGGACTGTTGGCCAAAACGCATCAGGAGTTAAGGGCTTTTAACTGATATAGAGGTCTGTCTACTGATTTTTCCGCTTTATAGTGCTCGATACATAGGAGCAGAACACGATATATGTTGCGATAGGGGGAAAAAAACAGAGACTACTTTCATCCCTACAAGCCTGTTTCGTGATTGCTTGCTCATTAGGGGATTTTATTGTTAAGAATAAATTATTTGTACCATAGTTTATATAATATATAAATTTGCATGATATGAATATTTTCAACAATAAAATCCCTTGATGAATGAGCAATCACAAAACAGGCTTGTAGGGATTAAAGTATAGTCTCTCTGGTTTTTTTTGGATGAGTGCATAAGCACGAAACTCAGAGTCACAGAGAATCACACGTGTTTCATTTTAGTTATTTTGAACTATATAAATATATATAGTGAACAGTGAAATTATGTTGATTGCACTCTTTTTTTCAGTTTAAGTCTATTCAAAATTTGCTCAAGATGGGCCAACACCCAGTCAAGTAGTACAAAAATAAATATGAAGTGTTTTGAGGCAAGAAGACCACCAAGAAGAATCATGCAGCACCAGCCAACACTGAAAATACTCACAAATGAGGACAGTTCTAACAATATATTAATTGTAAAATCAAAGCTACAATATCTTCCACTATTTTATAACACCTATGTTTAGAGATAAGAACAGAGGTTTCTCAGATTTTATCTTGATCCTTTCTACATTGTACCATTTTGAAGTTTGTCAAAAGTTATTCATATTATTATCAGATTTTATCTTGAACTTGTCTACATTATGCCATTTTAGAAAGTTTTTAAATAGTTCTTCATGCTATTATTATAAAAGCAACTGCCAACAAAATTTTCTTCACAATTATTGAAATGTCCTGATTTGTTGCACTGACTTAGCTTGTTTATGAATTAATTATAATAAGGCTAGAACATGATATTTAGTTGAAGTGCACATAAAATGATTTGATCAGAGGAGGACTCAAGATATGCGAGGGACATGAAGCTTTGGTCGTAAGACATTAATTTTGCCTTATTTTTGCCTTATTCAAGATAGTGGAAGGATGTGCTGTAAAAAAAAAAAAACACAAGAGACTTGAACTGCACTTTTCACCAGACAGAAACACAAATGTTTATCATATGGCATTAATATGGAACTGGAATTCTGAGTATCTACGCCATTCCCATATCAGATGTCAGCCTGCCTGGAAGGCGTGTGATCAAGCTGTATGAGAGTTTAAAAGGTACACAGCATTCCCATATCAGATACCAGTAACCCTGGACAATATGGGAATGGTTTGGGGAGTTGCCATATCATATCATTGTAGATACTATGGGGGATGTATGGAAAAATATGCCAAATATGTAGCAGTCCCATAGTGGAATACAATAGAACCCACAAATAAATGTAGCTGGTGACACATATGGGTTTGATATGGAAAGCAACATCCCCTACACAATCAAAACATTACCCATAGCTGGGCCATAGGTCATGCCATACCATTTCCATACTTGGACCCTATATGGCCCATATCATTAGGTTTGGTAAGATGTGATGTGTGACTGAAAAATCTAGTAGTTTGAATAAGCCCTCTAGTGGTAAAGTTTGTTGTTTAGTCTTTCCTTTCATGTAATATCACATAGTAGCAGCAATGACAGCAAAGAAATGTAATTTTGAATGCAGTCACCCCAACACCACATGCATAGCAGTCTATGATGTCCACAGTCTTTCGAATTAAGACAAATGGAGAGATTGCAGAGAATTAATAGTTGTGGAGAGAGACAAACAAAACTTGTATTATTCTGCAATTGGAGAGGGAAAGCCTTGAGTATTAGCTTGCCCTGCTAAAGCATATTCAACAGCCGATTTCCCAAGAATGTTTCAGGCAAATGTTGTTGAAAAGTAATCAATTTTGCCTTGATTTGAGAAACATTTTTAATGAAAAATAAGCAATTTAGCCAGTTTTGTGGGAAAATGAGGAGTGTGCATTGCACATCTAAGATGTTTGTTAATTGAGAACCTTCTTGTGTAGTCCAATAAAATGTTACATGTAGAGCTGAACAGACATCTATTGTATTCATGGATAACTCTGGAAGCAATCTCTTATAATTGTTTTCACAGAAGTGTGGGCATCCTTAAAAACTTTTCCATAATTTGCAGAGTTTGCAAACCGCAGTATGTCGCAATCAGTGGAGAGACATCAATAACCTACTGCATAAGGGAAATGGTGCATTTGATTCTCGTTTTCCCTAGAAATGATAACAAGTTGTACAACTTGTTTGGACTTGCTAAGAAAGAAATATAGAAGGCAGTTTTCTATTTGTTTGACCACAACAGATATCTTCATTTGCTCTTTCAACAATATGTTGTGGCGACATGTATTTGGCAAGTTTTTGTGAATTTGGTCCCTGAAATTCATGGCTTTGCAACCACATGAAACATCAGAAACCCTGTACCAGTAATGTTCAAAAGTAATAACTAGCCAAAAACAAAATTTGTCTTTTTACTTAAATAAACCTACTCTATAATAATTAGCAATGAATAATGACCTTTCCAAACATCTTATTTTGGATAGTATCCAAAGAATTTATTACGTAAATCATGGCTAATAAATAATTGGTAACCCCATCTAAAAACAACAGCAAAATCACTTGTTTATTTATTTACCTTCAATACTGCTCCTTTTTAAGTGCTTTCATGATTAACTGATGACAGCTCTCTCAGCTCAGGTCTACTTTGCAGAATTGACACAACCATCAGCTCAGCAGCAATCCCTTTGATTTAATACCACCATAGAATCAGTTGGTTCACCCATAGAGGAAAGAGCTCTTTCAATATAATCCAGAATTTCTGTAGACAAAACACAAAACATGCTGGGATATTGTCATCATGTTGTCCCTAGAGCTCATCAAATTATGGTGTGAAAAGATTTATTGCTTTGAGGTTAAGTCCATTTAAATCATAAAAAAGATAAAAATCAAACAGCTTAAAAAGTGTTCTGCTAAGGAAATATTTAACCTCTTTACATCCCTTCGCCGAGATTAATGTGCCGAATCTGATTTTGGAAAAATCCTATTGACACATACTTAATTGAGGGCACAAAAAGGCCTACCTGTGAAGCACTCTCCTTACTTCCCATTGTCTATTGACAGTTCTCCAGTGAATACAATGTTAACTTAGTCATCTGCACCTCATAACTGCTTTTGTCCAGCCTGATTAACATCTTTTGCCCATGCCTGATGTTCAATCTGACCAGTTCTTTTAGACCCATGTCATTAAGCAACCCACAGAGGATATCCCTGATGCTTTCCTTGGTCTCAGGCTGAGTAACCAGTAGGGCTGGATCTATTATGCAAACTTCTCTTACTTCCTCCACACAATTTGAATTTTGTTCCTTTCCATCATTTGATACACTGCTCACCCAAACATCACAGCACACATCTGCATGTTCTACTTTTGCAATTACAGGAAAAGAGAGAAAGCAATATGTGGGACATATTCCACACCACTGTTGCCAGGGATGATCTCAACTGTATGCAATACTGAATCTTTATTTGCAGGGTCTGTTCTGGACACTTATTCTTCATCATTTTTCTGTGTTTTGCTATCACTTCAACCAGGCTGATCTCTTGAGTTGTGTTTCCTAAGGAGAATTTGTCTAATATTCAAGAGCTGTTTTAGCAAGCAATCAGTTCCTTTATTTATCTGACCTTGATGTTTGATTTGGGGGTGATATGGTAAGGAGAACTTAGATGCCAGTCACTCTTAGGGGTTTAAGGGTTAAAGAACCAAAAACATCCCAGGATTTTGAAGTTGAAGGTATATCAGTGCATGGGGATTCGTTTCCTGCTTACAATATTACAGCTGAGTACCTGAACCAAAACACCAGCTAAATCATTCATGCCAATAATCAAATGAAGACAAAAGGTGAGATTGCAAATCTCAGTAACCTCAACAACACCCTTCGCATAGTACTTGCTCTATACCTCCAGTGATCAGGCCTTCCAAAATGTCCTGGAAGAAGGAATTTTTTGTAGGTTGACAACCCCATGTTTTGAATTCAGAAATAAAAAATGATTGGATTTTGCTTGGTTTGTTTTCATGTAGATACAAGAGAGAAGGAAAAACACAATAGAGCAAAAAGGTAAAATTACTAAGGAGTCATTACTAACCATTTTATTCCAACATCTTCCTCTTGACAACATTTCAAAGAAAGTAGTTGCAACCATAACACTCTTACTTTGCAAACCAGACTCAAAAGCATTTACCACCTTATAAAGAAAAATAGGAATTGCTTTCAAATTTTCCAGATTTTAAGATGACAAGTACTCGCTACTCACAGATAGAAATGTGGTTTCCTTCTTTAAAAATCTTTGCAACTCGTCGTCTTATGGAGTTGGTCTGGGATCACCAACAGTATACTAATTGATGTTTTTCTTTGACTGTGCTGCCTGAGTGTTTGCTTTGAAGGGCTTTATGTTGCCCAAAAGACATCCCAAAATGTCGGAACCAACTCCTCTTCCTAGACAATGTCCCTCTACCACTCAAGTTGAGCATCCATCATTCTGTTTGAACCTGCCTTAATCTTTCCCAAAAGATCAAGCTCATGGTTTTTCACGGAGAGGAGGTGTCCTCCAATCCATCCAAATGTCAAAAATCACCTTGAGCACTTGACACTATCATAGGGTTGTATGCCTCCTTGATTACATTTTTTCAGCTAGGTACCGTTGACCCATTTCTTTTACTGTTTTACTGCAATTTTGCTGAACACCTTCAAGAAAAACCGAAGTTATCTTATATCAGTATATTTTTTCAGACCTAGACGTTCTGACACAAATACACTAAAGGAAAAAAAATCAGTCCTGATATGGAAGACACCAACCCCCTACAAAGTCAAAAACAAAAAAACAAAATGAACAAAATAAGAAACACACACAGAGAAAAAAACCAAAACAAGCTGTACCTTGATCAAGTTGGTGATTATATTCAGAAGAACATTGAGAGTCAGATTCTAATCATGTTTCCATCTAAGAAGGTCAATGAAGCGCATGACCCTGTTCTGGCTATGGCAAATCACGCCAGTGATGTGTCTTGAGGAAATGAGATGGCTCTGTCCATAGAAGAAAAGTAGAAAGCAATTAAGTGTGTGTGCATGAGTGGGCAGAACACTTAGGCTATTAATCTAGTTTCAAACTGAACTGTTTGTCATACTTTTTGTTTTTGCTAAGAAAAAGGAATTTTTCATTTTTGTTCCAATATTTCAGATTTATATTCAGCTGGTTGAAGTGTTTTACTTGCCTTAGAGATACTTGTAAAATGTGGAATGTTTGTCTGTGCTTGGTCCATTCCATTAACGATCAGTGACAAGTATTTCTTTGACTGCTGTTCCACTTTCACCCTGCTCTGATAGTACTGTTCTCTCTCAGCACTGGAGAAGATAAAAAAAAGGCAGTCTGAGACTGCATGTGGTTACTAGCACAATCTTTTATAGCACTGGAGTTTTTAAACATGTAGATAATTTTGCTGGAAACACAAGTCAAGGTTGAGACTAACCAGCCTACAATAAATCATTTTTAGGCTTTCACTTAATGGTGTTTATGTAACCTGGACTGCGACAAAATCAAGTGAAATGATAAGCTGAATTATAACTTTCACCAAAACTTTGCTGTTGTAAATGGAAGTTCAACATGTTGATTTTGTACACATTGTTTCAAGCAATGTCATTTGCAACACCCCTCATGCGTATAAATTCATACCTTAGGAATTATCACAGTCTTGAAATTTGCCTCCCACATGACGGTGAAGGATGACTAAGAAATTGCCTCTGCCTCTCCACTACAAACTGTGATTTCCTCTTTGCACATGAGGTATACTTCCATCTTCGATTGACATGATGGAAGGCAGATTTTATCTTCATGAGGCATAGAATCTCTGTAGCTTTCTGTGGTTTAGAGATTCAAGATAGATCAATGAGCACAGTAAATGTATTTGAGATGTAAAGACTTAGAAATTTGTAAGGGGCACATAACTATGATTAACTCACTCTTAAACCATCCAATGGCCACAGGCATCTGCAGGTGTCCCCTTTCCTAGTGCTTCCACCTGAAATTTAACCCTCTTCAAATTCTTTCAATAATTTGAAGAACCTTTGGAAAACCAGAGGAAAGAAGGCACCATAAGTAACCACAACATAACTTACTCATGTAGACTAATAATTATTATCAGTATCATCATTACGTTCTTCGTTAAACTCTATACATCCTACTGATAATAATGAATGATAATCCCTTAACAATTATACCCTTGTTTGTAGGATGTTTCAGTTGAAGTAGAGGAAGAGTTACAACAACCACCTTCAAGCTTTAAGGTAAACCATTCTTATCAATCTGATTACTTCAACCAACAAACAGCAGACCTTTGAGAGTGCTATAAACTTAAGATAAGGTCAAGATTTCTCACAATGTCTCTGCTCCCATTTCTGCAATTGTATAATTACAAGGAATTGTAATTTTCTAGTCATAAAATTATTTTGCTTTGCACTATGCAACACTGACTGATGATGAATTTGCTAAAAATTAAAGAATAAAAGAACAAAAATCATTATCTGGAGACAAGTTTTTATAAGAGAAAAGTTCAACATTGCAAAACCTGTGTAACCATTGTAATGGTTTTAAACCGTAAAGCTTTCTTTTTTAATCAAAATTTGTTGCAATCACCTACAACAACTGTGACAAACTTTTTGGAAATTAGTGCTTCAGTATTAATATCACTTTATGCTGGTTGATTATAGCAGAATAACTCAATTTGTGACCCCAGTCCGAACTTGGAGACAATTCTTCAGCATATGGTTGCTGCTTTTTGTTACAGATGGAAAGATAAGTGTACATAAATCATCCCTCAAACTGATGTCAGTTCACTATGTTCTGGTCCAACCCAAACTACTTTTATCAGGATACAATTAATCAAATCTTCATTTCAACAAGGTTGTTAAAAAATTATAACATTTGATTACATTATTGCAAGACACTACAATATCTCTTATATAAAACCAACATTGAAAACAGATCTCCCCTTATTTTCTTTCAAAAGTATGCAGCAAGCGAGCTGAGAATTTCTGCCAGAGATTGGTGACATCCCTCACTTTCGCAAATGGTACTAAGGGTTAACCATTGGTCTTTCTCTCTGATAAATCACATGTCAAAAAAAACTTCTCAGCCAGTAGGGCTAGAATGCATATGGGTCCCAGTTAGTGCAAGGCTTAGTCTCACAAAAATCCTGCCAGACTTCCTAATGTACATCAGCATAGACAGTTTTCTTTCATTAATTTCTTATAAGCTTTGCTTTGAGAAATTAAGGAAGAAAAAAAGGGGGGAAACAGTTTACATTCCCAAAACATTTGCAGCATCATGTTTTTGGCTCAAATGATTTGTTTCTGGTCTCTTATTGGTCACACTGTTACTAACCAGTTATGGATCACACCATTTTTAGTCAGTCACAAGTCACACAAGTTCTTTTAGTGTGAGTGGACATATATGGTTCTGAATTCCATGATAAACAGCACGAGGGTGTTGTCAATGTCAGCCTAAACTGTTTTGTCAGAATAAAATTATGATTGATTGTCAAAACCTTTCCAAAGTTTTCCTGTGCTTATCTACAACAAGGTTTTTTTTGTTCCCTAGATCTCCATTCCTACCCCTCCCCACTTCTTCCTCAAGCAGATTCTTAAAACCCCTGCTACTTTTATCATTTCCCTACCCACATGAAAAATTACTGACTGCCCTGGACTCAAAACCAGCACAAATACCAGCTGTGATGAGTTAACAACTGTGTAAAAATAACAAGTAAAATAATAAATTAAAATATATCTATTAAATTGCCATTGTTCAAAATTTAAATGCATGCTACATACATGTCACTGAGGTGGCCGTGTAACAACTTTGGGCCCAGTTGCATGTAACACTGTCTTTCCAATCACATCGACAATCTGCCAGGTCTGCTGTTCAGGTCTGACAGCTGTTTCGTTCGATCGTTGAATTGCTCGGTAACAGAACTTTTAAAGATCCAATAAATTTTTTATAAACTAAATGAAACTATGGTATTGATTTCCAAACACATTCAAAGTTGGAAGAAAGCGAAATGATAGCTGAATTCCGTGGAATCCTGGTCGGCTTGCACATTCCGCCATCTTAGATCGAGCCGGTCAATCACGCTAGGAGCATGCGCGGTGGCTTCTTGTTTTGGCGCCAAATCGCTATCGTTCCCAATGCACCTGGATTCCGATTTTGTAATGACTCGAATGATCACAGACCGAATTGGACGACACGAATTACTATTACCATTACTTAATCAACAAGAAGCAGAGCGCGTTGTTGTAATAACCGACTGATGCGTTTCCTGCGAGTTTTGATAAATCTAAGGGCCTTACCTCTTGTTGAAGACAATTTCCTGAAGGTTATGTTTTTCCTCTCGCGCACTTAATAGGCAAGTTGACAGCAAGTAAATATAACGGCTTGCAAGGGAAGAATGCCTTATTCATTGTAATCCTTAAAAAATAATTTTAAAAAACTTTCTCTCCACTTCGCTCTTTACTACTGGTCATAGCGTTGATCTCAGTCAATATATTGTGTTGCAGAATCTAAAAGAATTCAGTGAATGGAATGTACAATAGTTTCCTCGAGTTCAGAGAAATCGCCTCATTCAACGTCAGTTTTTTATTTTTTTACTGACACTCATTTGAATTTAATCACAGTGAATTTTCTTGCAATTTAAAAGTGAACAGTGAAGAAAAGCCTGCATAGTGTCTGACAGTCAAAAGATTGACGATTACTCCCACTCATACGAAAACAGACCTTTCTGTGGGCAGTGATTGAAAAACTCTTGCGGAGCGCTCATGCGATGACTGAATGTTGAAATGCTAAATGCCAAAAATTGGGGTAAAATTTCCGCTCAGCCCCATACTACATTATGCATTCAGTTCTTGAATAGAGAAAAAAATGACAAAAACAATACATTGCCATTGAGAAAACATATTTGTTTAACAATAGTATGGGGCTGTGCGGAAATTTTACCAAAATTGGAAGTAGTTAATTTTTGTCTTACCTCATGGGGGTGTGATTCCAATGTTTTTTTAGTTATTCCATAGTCGGTTTGGTCGATCTTTCTGCGGAAAATATCATACTATGGTAAACTCATCTGGCTACAATTTGAAGCAACTGCTGATAATTTTAAGTCTTCTGTTCATTTCTCGGTAGTTTTCCTCAGCGGCAGTGTGAGCGTACAATTAAGTACTTTTCCTTCCTTTCTCTCTCAACCCGTCTTTTAAGAAATTCACGGGAAACGATGTGAAATAAGGAAACGCACTGTTATCTCTCTTTCTTATGTGCAATGGGAACCTGTTGGGAAAAAGTAACCAAGCTGAGATAAGATCTGCACACAAACGAATTCGCGGATACGAATTTCACACTACTCTTGAGCAGTTCACTGACGATACACTCAATCTTGATCAGGTTTAAAAAGAAAATGTTGTTTCCTGAAGAGTAGGTTCGACGGTTAAAAAAAGAGAACAAATGTTGCAGACACAGTAGAATACAAAAGCCGAAGGTACAAAACCTAGAAGAAAAACATACGAACCTTTCCAGCGTTCTTCGCTCATGAGAAACGGCACAACTTTTAACTCGGACCCTCACTGAACTAAAACTAGACGTGCAAGGTACAAAAATGTGCATAATGAAGGAGGTTTAGTTGTAAGAGTCCCTTGTGACCTAACGCTTGGTAGTTCGTGCATACAACGAAAACAAAGAAAAAAAACTACCGAGTAAAAAGATGCTAATGAACATACCGCAGCAACAACCAAGCTGAGATAAGATCGTGTGTATCGACTACTTTGTTCAAATTGTTGTTATTCAAATTGAGGCTAGGAAATGTGTGCAATGTATGCACAGGCCTCCTTCACGAATCATACCACTGTTTAGAGATTCTTTTAGTCACATCAAAATTAAATACGCCGTTAAGACTTGATTCTGCTCTCAGTTGTTAACTGCTGTAAATCGACAAGATGGGGTTCCTTTGGATCTAGTTTTTTAATGTCATCATTTTTAATAAAATCGCGCAAATGGACCAACAGTTCAAGCACCAACACGTCCACATCAGCAATCGCCTGGCAAACCATAAAAGCTCGTACACTTGATAAGTCATCAGGTTATGCCTAGCAGGTAACATTCAATTATTAAAAGTAGTTGGATTATTTTACTGCCTTAGTTTAATCGGATTTTGATTTTTTTTTTCTGTTTGTGGCTCCGTGCTTATTAAGACTCTTAAAGCGTAGCGGTGACGTGCTGATAGGGACTGTAAAGAAGACGAATGAAATGATGTAAACGACTAGTGATGTAGCAAAGCGCGCGCACATGCACTGTTTTGAGTTTGTAAACTTTACCAAATGTCAGATACGATTATCGCGTGAGCCAACTGGACTCTGCAGTTGAAAGGTCGTATTATGTGGATTTTTGTGTTTGCGATATCATTTAATGATGGTTTTTGTGATTTGCTACATTGCTACACATTAGTATTTGTGATCTACTGATGAGCGTGACGTGTCGTGTGACGTGTCCTGTGAATTGCTACGATATCCATGACGAACCTGTCATGTGAGGAAACAGAGTAAGAAACTACGTTAGTCATTTTGAACTCGTTAATGAAATAAAGAAGCAGATTGATCGCAATGCTGGTCAATCAAGAAAGAGTTCGGGTTATTGGTCAATTACACTAAATTTCCCGCCCTAACAATCAGCTGATCAATGACGTCAGCACCAGATTGCTTTTTTACCTTCTATGACATAAAAATCACTTCTCGCTTTGGTTTCCGTCAGCGAAGAAGCAGATTCATTTGGAGATGTGAGCTTGAATTTGGAAAGCTGAGTTAAAACAAGTAACGTAAGGAACTGAGCAAATGACGAGTAACTTCCAAATCCGTTGTTATAACGGTGGGCGAAAGCTCCGATGTGAGCCATGATAAAGAGCGCGGAAAATGGACCGCGAAAAACGATTTCATAGCGTCACGTATCGGTTATGCTGTCGGCCTTAAGAATATTGGGCGTTTTCCGTATCTTTGTCACAAGAACGGCGGAGGTAACTTCCTTGGCTGTAGATGTTTATCGCAGTCCCATTATGGGAGTGTAGGTAAGGTTTAGAACAGCACACTTTTTAGAATTGCAAAATTCTTGCAACTCAAATAAGTTGTATTGTGACATGCAGTGTCAGATTTTGTGCCTCGAAAAACTTTCTTTAATTCGAGGGGTCTACCAAATGTCTGTTTAGTAAGACACGCAAACAAAAACGAGCTAAGCTACAGTAAAATCCAAAAGCAACAAGGATGACTGGATGAAGGAGATTGAAAAGGATTATAAATGACTTCAGAATAATCGTTTGATAAAATAGAAGCAACGATAAACCAAGAAGGAAGATGGATGATCAAGACTGGAGAAGACTACAAATGATTACAAAATATAAGCTCGGCAAGATAGAAAAACACAAAAAGAGGTAAGAAGTAACCAGAGGGGAAAAGGATGAATAAGGATGGATGGAAGATTGATGCGGATGCCAAATGAATAAAAAACACTTAGGAGGCAGCGAATAAATTAAGACGGAAGATGGATAGAGGAGATATAGCAACCAATTGCAAATGAACGACTAGAAATGTCTGTGCTAAACCACTGTAAATTGGTTTAAGATGCGCAAACAGTGACCTTGCTCTTTGCAATTCCGGGTTACATTGAGAGTGAGATCTAAGTTGAAGAACTACTTTCGTAACCTTGTTTTCTGCTCCAGCTCGCGCGCGTTGGACCAAAAAAGTTTATGCTTACGACCTGCCAAACAAAGGGGAAATAATGCGAATGTGGAAGAGAGGTTCTTCTGGGAATGTTTAGTTTGTTAGCAGTCTTTTTCAGTTTTCTACAAAGTCATCTTTCATAACGTGAGCGAAATAAGAGCCTCAGAAGATTTGACTTTTTCCCCTTTGCTTTGCTTTCGCTCTTCCGTGCGCACTTTGCGCTCCATCGCTTACAAAAACGATTGATCAATGCTGTCAAATGCCCTGGAAAGATCTAATAACACCAAGTTAAGCTTATTCATGCAATGGTATCTGGAACAACATCTCATTTAAATAAATGCTTATTTGATAATAAATGGTAAGGCCCATGAATTGCCGTCAATAGAAACAAATTCGAACAAAGTATAGGTAGTAAAAGCAGCCCTTTAAATCTTATACCTTAATTTGGACCCAGATCTCTAGGACATCAAATCGCATCAAAACAACTGCAGATCGGTTATCTAAAGTATGAGACGAGAATGAAAGAATCTCTACTTGTCTTTGGAATGATGCTGTTACGCTATCACAGATGACTGAAATAGCTAATAAAATAGTCGAAATAGATAACTTGCTTCCACAGACAATAAAAAGCAGGTTAATCATTCACGACTACGACAAGGGTGATTTTTCAAATCAAAGCGCTGTCAACAAATCATAAGTCAATTCTAAAGCATTTTGTATCACTGGCAATTAAGATATGAAAGGTAGCAAGGTGATTAACCAAAAATGACCCAAAAATGCAACAGATGAAAGCAGTAGTTCAGACGAACTCAATAAATTACTTTGTGAAACAAGATATCGGAAAACAACAAATAATAATAAATTATTGAAAATATCAAACGACGGGCGATGGGATGCTAAAGATAAACGGATGACGGGTGTCGCCCAAGCTCAATAAAATGACGAAGCTGTGACCCTTTCTCGGATGAGGTCAATAACTGACAAAAAAGCTGACATGAATAACTTACTCACTAAGACTTTATAAAATACAGTTTACAAGTACCAGCGTTTCTTGCGTTTATTTACGATCCATACAATATTCGAACTTTCTACATTCAATCGTTCCCAAATGTTCTGTTACAAGATAGTGATTCTATTTATCTACTATTACAACGGAAATACACGCCTAAACTACGTAAAACCAAAATTGACATTACTTACGATATTTGTAGTAGCAACTAGTTAGAAATTGTTGTAAACATATTATTGATGAATTCCCAGCTCTTGTTAATTAAGTGAAAAAATGGAAGTTTTAATTCTTGGTATTTGTCATGAAATCTTTTTTTTCGGAAAAAAGAGGTCAAAAATTAGGGTGCGTATTATACACAGGCGCGCATTATACACGGGTAAATACGGTATTCGTGATTTACTAAAATCCCAAGTTATTTCATGTCAACTTGATTTTAACAGCTGTTTCCCATTATACTCCGATCAACACTACTGTAATTTACACCCGCGCGTAAGCACTATTTGCGGCACGAGGAACACATCATGCAACGTCTCTGGATGTTCCAACCCAAACGTGCACGCACAATTTCCCAAAGCAACTCCTTTTCTATTTATTTCAGACCATAAATGATTTTCTATATCAAGAACATTCTTGCTACAAGTCTGTCATTACTGTGCTACGCTTAATTACACACCTAAATCTTAAGTAGCCCAACTGTCATCAACCCTTTGCTTAATTACTGTAGTGTGACCTTTAAGAATGTTCTAGAAGTAGCTGTGTCATGTTGAGTCATCCCTGAATCTATATATAAATAAAATCTGTTGTAATGTTACGGAACGTGCTAAATCCTCGACCGTACCTATAAAAGCCGAGCTTGTAACTCGATGTAGCGAGTAGTTTAGTTGCTGGTATAGCCCGTCAGATATCAATAAAGGTGTATGCAGCAGAATACAAGACGTCCACACTTCAATTACTAAATTAGGAAATAAAGTATCACGCGATACAATTACAAGATTATTGCGGCATAATCTATAACCCACGAACAATAGCAATCTGTCTGATGACCCGTTTCTTGGGGAAAGTCCCTTTTGCATTATCGACTTCCTGTTTTTCAGTTACACCACCTCATGGTCAGTGTGTCAATTTCATTTTGATGAAATGAGCCCGAACCGCCTACTACTGTGAAGTTCCTATTCGAGTTCATACATGGTCATCGCGCACGACTTTACCAAATTCACTGGATATTAATTTATGTATGGATTTTAGTGATACCTCAAATAACAGGTGACCTGTTACTCTAAACTAACTTGTGTTTTTTATTTTCGCCACTTTTCCCAGGAAGTTTAGAATTGATCTGCTTGTGTTGGTGATACAACTGTCATTAAGATTCTTTTGTTTTAACGACGGTTTAAAATCCTCACCGACCTGCACATGAAGGAACTGTCATATGATATCAACCAGTTTATCCTCTCCTGCAATTGATTTTTATGGTAATGTTTTTTTCGGCCGTGTTCATATCAAGAAAATTTGATATTACATCAGATGGTCTTGCAAGTGTTTTCATCCAGCAGTTTGTAAGGAAGATCATAAAAAATTGCTCGAGTTTTCGATCGAAAGGGCGATAACCAGTTATAAATAGAGGTTGAAATTAATAGTAAATCACATCTTCATCCCCAGAATAGACTTCCCGTATGCAATAACGTAATGCGTTCTATAAATAAGTATAAAATCTCTTAAATACAGTCGACTCTTGCCATGAGGACGCCTCGTTAACACGGACACCCTGTTGAAGGCCTAAATGTAACAACTGTCCTAAACTTAATAAAGTCCTTAAGGTAATACCATTTGGTGTTAAATGTAACAAGCCTTGAGTGCAATCGTTTAACTGCACTAGAGCACTAGGGCATTGCTGTTACAGCGGGCATTCACATTTAGAGGTTAAAGTAACAGCTGATGCAACAAAGAATCTTCTGAACAATATTCATGCCATATTGCGTGCTCGCTGATATTAACCAGCGTCTTTTTATTTGCGAGAGACATAGGTGGAGAAGCATTGCCTACAAACCCTTATACTGATGCGCTTTTGGCATCAAATTGACAGACGTCAAAACAATGAGAACGCTGACCAATACCTCTCTTTATATCATTGGCTCAGACTCTTTAGTGCAACAGATTTTGACGATATATTTGTGTGATCAGTGCTGAAGTTAACACTTCATCAGCCAAATTAAAGCGGAAAGGATGTCCATTGACCAATACGTTATCACCCGGCAGTAAGTTTTGTGAAGTTTTGCTATCTATTAAATGTTCAAACTATTTGATACGGATCAATTAATAAGTGGTAAGATAATTCACAGAAATTTGAATCCATGATGTGCTCTTCAGTCGAAAGTTATTGGAATATGAGATTAAATTGTAATCAAGAGAAACAAAAACGCCATTTATACTCTGTATGTTCGGCATTCATGTGAAATATTCCCGTTGTATATTGTATCAATGTTGATGCACTTGGTTTTAGTAAATACAAACATTTATGAACATCATGCTCTTACAAAAATAATTTGTCGTTCTATAACATCAGTCGGTACCACCAGAAGCTGACGTAAGCCTGCAGGATCGGAAAGAGATGAGCATGACGTATTAACAATAATGATAATAATGATATGATAATAATAATAATGATAATAATAATAATAATATTAATAAAAGTGGGATTTAGCAGTGGACATTCCACGAGGTGGCCCCTAATTCCTGGTCGAATTGTAATTTGGAATGTTGGTTTTCGTGGAGGGAGGAAAACCGGAGGATCCAGATGAGCCACGGAGGTGGGAGGCGAGCACTCTCGCCATCGGGAATCGAAATCTCATTTATTGCCTACTTTAGACTACTCGCCATGTCTTTTAAGTGTGGGCAAAGTGGCTATGCGGGTGTTATGTTCTGCATGTCCAGTAATGTAATTAAGTATTATCCCGGTTACCAATAGCTTCTCTGCTCAAGCTCTGGCTATTTATAAAACCTGGTTTTATTTAAGCCAATAGCTCAGAGCAAAATGTGGCATGTTGTCGCTAATGCCTTGTAAATAATGTGCTCAAAGATGTATTTACATCCAGTTTTCAGTGCTTTTCAATCAGAACTAACCCTGATGTTCCATCCCTTTGGCAATTGAGATTTGCGGTAAAGATATCGATTTTTATGTATTTGAATCTTTCACTATCCTAGAACATATGGAAAATCAATGGAAGAAAGAGTAATTAGTAATGTAAGTGGTTTCTCTATTTCAACAGTTTATGGTACTGCTGTTCAATCAAATTTTCTCCTTCGAATTGTGGTGTTCTTAATCTAAGAAATGCGCTATTTTATTGGAGCTATCACTATGCAAAAGCTTTTCCACTGGCAAACCCAATGTTAGTTTCTGTATCTTTCGACAAACGCTAACGAGCTGAACAAATAGAAAGTTTGATACGAACTTAGGTGATGTTGAAGATTAATTTCTTTAATTTTGTCTTTATGTATTTATCGTTGCTTGTGTTTGAGAACGGTTATGACCGCTAAAAGACTTAAAAGGCCTATTATTGTGTGCAGTGTATTGCGTTACATAGCGTTACCATTTTAAGGTCTTTTAAGGACATTTCCTATTACCTCAGTTATATTGTTTGTCATCTTTCCTAGTAAAATTACTCATCACGAGTATCGAATGGTAAGTATAATATCTTAAACATTGAATAAATGACGATTGAAGTAGAGCAATGAAAGGACTCACTTGATCTATGAATACTCTCTGTTGTGCAAGGCGACATCATACATGCCTCCATACATGTTCGATACACACCAATAGATGCTGGTGGAAAACGTGGTTTTTCGATGGAATAGGTTAAATTCTGTTTGTGACACCTTCTAACGGAAGAAAATAGTTAAGCAGGTCGAAATTACCACTTTTGTCTGAATTTTCCGTAGTCTCAAACACAGAATCGGAAAGTGAAAAGTTTCGGCCGAAATCACAGGAACATAGAGATTTCTCGGAATGACAGCGCCGTAAAAGTCGACTGCTGTGACTGATGTGACCTTCCACCCAACGCATTGGAAAGCAAAAGAGAGCAAGCTATTATTAGTTGTTCACTCGTAGGGCGGCCGATGTAAATTCTGAGGCTTGCTTCAATGAGATGACCGGAGATGAGCTAACCGCGATGAACCGCAGGATAATCGCTGAATCGCTCTAACACCGTCTTGATTAGTATGAATTTTAACAGTTATGCCAGTTTGGCAATATTTTTCATAACTCCTGTTTTGTTCTGTTTTTTAACACGATATAAATATACTATCGGAGTGTTAGCTGTGTTTAACTCGTACATAAGCTTACCATCTAACCGGCAACCAATCTAATCGAGCGTGAAAACCTTCAAAACTCAGACTGTTCATTTCGTTTTCTCGTTAAGAAGTTTCGTCTCTGTTCACGTTATTATAAAGCAAGTTATGGCGCTTGGCATGTTTACAAACCTTTGTTTGGTTCTTTTGTTGCTAGTTGCCGCGGCTCTCGTGTTCCGAAATTTCACAGCTGTAGCTCAGCACTGTGTTTTGTATGGTAATTCGGTGTTATCAGCTGAGTTAATAAATGCCTTTAAACTCTTTACGGTGGCCAATTTAAGTTAAGAATTGAAGTGATTACACCAAATTACCCTTACGTTACTCTGACGCCGACGCAGCCCCACAGCTTCCCACTTGACACAATGTTTCATACTATAATAAAACACGCTCTTTCAATCAATGACGGCCCACGTTGTATCCGAACTTTCTTACGATTCTCTTTAATGCAGTAAGTTTCAAGGTGATGTTTCATGATCTACATGTACTTCATGTTAAGCAAAGCCGAATGAGATTGTGCAACAAAGAAAAAAAACACCTTCTTCTTTGTGCCATTATCTTTGTTCAGGTAACCTTGCTCTCCAGCAGAAATAACTCCTGAGGTATACCTCATCAAAACCGTCATCTGGGTATCCTCCATTCTTTAGACGTATTTTGAAACCCCGTACGCTTTTCATTAAACGTGAAGCGTGACGAATTCGTTCCTCAGAGGTGCAGCGCTTCTCCTTTTACGAATTCTTTATTTGCGCCTGATAGATGAAACGAATAAAAATTCGTCTATTGGAAGGTCTTTCTCCCTCTGTAGTGCGTTTGCACGTCAAGGGTCGATTACCAGTGAAATATCTTTCCTCTGGGAACGAAATTTCTGACTTTGATATTTATACAGCCGTCGGCGGTGAATGTGACTGCTGTCATTTGAAAGTAGATTCTCAGCAAGAATACAATTTGGATTCTTTAATTTCTTAATGTCGTCAGGTGCCTCCTACCAGTGAAATTGTCACGATGGAACGTCTGGAGTCGCGCAGGCCCGTTAACACTTTGTAACTGTAGAAGGATCGTCAACAAACAGTTAATCACCATTTCAGTTTACGTATTTACGCTATTCTCGCTGCAACAAAAGATGTTCAGTCGACAGCCGCAGGATGCAAATGACTTACTTTTCTTTTACGACCATGATGCAAAGTAACCAGAGTGCGCACATCACCTGGCTGATTATAATTTCAGATCAATCCATCCACAGCCAAAAAAAGAAAACCTGCAATTGATCGAAAATGAAATTTTTACTTTTTCCATTAATCCTTAAGAATGAAGTTATTTCGTGCAACTTTAATTTTTTGGCTTATCGCTATTTTGCGCGGAGTTTCAGGAAAAACAGGTAAGAGCTGGTATTAGACGGCTGAAAGATGTTTCAATGAAGTTAAGTTCGACAAGTTCTGCCACGCTACACGGCTCTGGTGCGGAAGCGATTCTAACTGCCGAGCCAAACAAAACTCATTTTTTTATTTTTCCGTGATCGTGATCTCGCCGGGTGTTACGATAATCGATTCTTACTTAACGTTCGTGCGACTCTTGCCAAACATTTAAACCGGAGTCGAAATTCTCCTACCACACTTTTGGAGCGTTAAGTAGGCTACAAGACAAGGTCTGGAACTGAGGGACCATGTTCTCACAACTTGCAAAGCGATGGACACGTATGCTAGTCAGCGATATTTCCAAGCAGCTAAGGACTTCTTTGGTGTTCCTGATGTTTTGAACAGATTTTTGAAGATAAGGAATGTTTCTTCTTCAGATGCAATATATTATGTCATTATCAGTTGTAATTATATTCCATTCAGCGTGACTGATAGTTTCGGTTTGGGAAAATGACTTCTAGTCAAGACATCACCGGTTGATGAGAATAGTGATTTAGTAGAGCAATAGGCAGATTCGTATGGGCTTCTCTTATATCTTCTCTTGAAGTTGCCTGGTATGACTGCTCACTTTATCGTTCTTTCCGTAGCGTTTTCACTTCCTTTGATAAGCGCAGAAAATTAGTATGAAAAATCACTTTCAACTCTTGTTTAAACCTGTTTTTTTTTCACCTCTCTTTTGGACTATTCACGTTTCATGACTGTGCCCTAGCTGGAAATACACGAGTTACATGAATACACATGTTAACACGAAACGCAACTATAAATTTTATTGATCTGTAAAAAGTTACATTTGCCCATCTGCTGGCAATTATTAGTAATATATTTTAATCCAACCATTTTCCACAACTTGTTAACACCATTACGAAATAATTAGTCATGGAAATGGAAAATTGTGGCTCCAGTTCCCAAAGTTTTGATGATTTCGTATTGTCAGGGAAAAGGAACTGAGGATTTTAGCAGGCCAGCAGATTTAGGGAAACTGCACAGGGATTGTGACTTTTCTAGGCCTGGAAACTATCATTGTGAAGAGACATACTTGTGCTTGGCAACTCATTCTTATTCTGATGAACTAGTTTTAGGAAGGGTACAATATTCATTGCATAAATTTGATGCATAGGCTGCGCACAAAACTTCAATTTGACTACATTTTTCAAGTCAACACCAATCCCTAAACACAATAAAATGTTAATAGGGTTAGAGGAGAATTTAATGTACTTTACCTCTGCAATATTTCGTTTAATCATATTAATGACATGAATATTAAGTGATACTGAGATCTAAGAAGATTCAAGGAATGTAAAATCTAGTTGAAAAATTAGAATCCAGCATAGACCGGATAAACAAGATTCTTAGAGAAAGAAATGTGTACTAATGAAAAGGCTGAGCAAAATTTGTTCCAACACCTGCCTGTACCTGTATGGCACGTAGTAATGTCAATCGAGGTCGCTACGATCTCGGTTTTAATGTTGAAAACACACGCGCATGCAGATTTCCTTTAAGCCTGTAGTTCAAACCTACAATGACTTCAAAACTTCGATGAACATCTCAAAAGGGGAACAAATAAATTTCAAGTTTCTATTTATTTAGTTCAGGTTAGGCAGGTAAAATTGAGTCAAACTTTGATGCGGTGACAGGATCAAGCAATCCTCACATCTAATTTATAAGGTTAGCCTACCTGGAACAATAACCTTTCTGTAAGCATTAGACCAGGTTTGTATCAACAATGGGAAAAATCACCCTCATTTAAAAGATCGCGAATCGATAGCAAACCACAGACTTGGGTCTGCCATTAATTTTAAACTTACGACAGTACTTTAAAAAGAGCAATTTGCTTATTTAAAAAAGTGTAAGTGGGTAGGCTTTCCTTTCTTAATTTCAAAAATTCTCTCCACAAGCTTCCACTGACTATTCATTTCTGTTTGAGGATTTTCGTCTCTGTTCACGTTCTACTAACGTACACTACGGCGCTTGGTATGGTTACAAACCTTTGTTTGGTTCCTCTGTTGCTATTTGCTGGCTTGCTTGCTCCGAAATTCCACTTTCAATTAACGAAAAAAACCTAGAAAGAAATCCGGGAAATGGTCGGACATAGCACAATTTGGCAGATGACGTGGCAGCCTCAGCTCAGCTCTATGTTTTATACTCTGAAAGAGCACGCCCTTTCAACCAATAACAGCGCGCGTTATATGCGAACTTAATATATATATATATATATATATATATGTATATAACTAACTGCAGACAGTACTGTTTCGGCCTTCTGGGCCTCATCAGTGCAGTATGTATATATATATATATATATATATATATATATATAACAATCACTAATTTCGAGCTTTCAAACTTGTTTGAATCCTCTAATTTATTCACTTAAAGTAAACATTCAGATAGTCCTTCCATTAATCTTACCAAATTTAACTTGATCTAGCACATATCAATTGTCTATGAAACGGACTTCCCTCTGAATATTAGTGTAACGCGCGACATTTCAGTAAATACTGCTTTCAGAGGAACGGTTTTGCTTTGCTCGTACTTTTTATTCACGCTTAGCGTTATGCGATAATAATCGCCATGATGTTCGACAATTTTAACAGACGCTCGTTGTTGTTTACTAGCCTTAATTGAGAAAAGTCGAGTACGGCGCCATGTTGACGGTGAGCGGATTTATGTTTAATATTGTTTGTAATATATCGCTCAAAATTCCAGTTAATACTGCCTTAATGAGAAAAATGGTTTCGCTCAGTCGTATTTTTACATTTACTCTTACGATTTAAGTAAATTGAACGAATCAAATCGTTCGAACAGTAGCGGCGGTCTTGCTTACTTGTAAGCAAATGTTTTCCAGCTTGACATTAAGGGACTTGACGCAAACTCCATACGAATCAGATTTTGTTTACTTATCCTATGAACCAAGTCAACCAGTTTTGCTGCTAGCCTCTAACCGTAACCTTTTATGACAACGATTGTAACCAAATCCTCACGTAAATGGTTAGTTTGGCCATGAGCATTTGTAAGAACAGCATGCACTATTGAAAGGTTGAGCCAGGGTATTTAATGCAATCTACCTAACGTAGCATGTTGCATTGTGGAAAATACAGCAAAATTATCTAATCATGCATTTTTAAACAAAGGAAGTAAAGTTATAGACTCGCCTGCTTCAACTTTTGAGGGCTTAAGGTACAGAGAAATTAATATGGTAAAAAGTTACAGTTAATACAAAGTTGAAAGTTTGAAAGCTAAAAAATGTGCATTACAATCGTGAAACCCCATGCATCCAAGCAAAAATAGGGTCAATTACCACCATAACTTCTCCCAAACATTCATGCTCACAGGAAATCATTAATTTTTGCCATTAGGTGGCACTGTAGTTACAGTAATTCTGTCAGGGACAAAAGCATTTTTCTTTTCAGTTACCTCATAGACCGAGAAGCCTGATTAAGATACACAATTTTCAGAACTTTATTTATGTCAACAGTTGTTAACCCCGAACACATAGCGTGGTCTGCCTGTGTTTTTATAAGAAAAAATCTGATCAATTTCCCACGTACTACTTTGCATGCTCTCATAAGGCACGGTACAATAAGCCAATCAGAATCCTAAAGCTGTGAAAAACGTCAAACCATCAAAGTTCACAATCTGAAACAGTCCGGGCTATAGACAGTTTTGTCTATACAATTTCCTTTGATATGACTGATCTAGACAAGACCAAACCAATCTGACTATGTGACCGAGAGAAGATTGGGGCGATACTTTTCCTTGCTGGCTTTCTCGTGGCGGCTAAGTTGTGCTGCAAAGGAGACGACAGAACAGAATTAAAAATTTCAAGAGACATGTTTGACTTATTTATTTCTGTATTTCTGTGCTACAAATCTAATTTTCGACAGAAAAATTCTATCCGTTTCTGGTGAGATGTCTAAACGACACCTCGTGGAGGATAGGGGACCGATGAAATAACATACTTCAATCTTATCAGCAATTTCCGAATGAACACTTAAAGAAAATGTCTCGTATTAGAAGTAGTTCTGCAAGAATTTCAGTGAACACACATAGATCAGCTTTAAGCGCCGGTTGTTTGTTTGCTTGATTTGAAGGGCCCCCTCTAGCTTTTTCACACAAGGGCAGTCTTGTTCACGATAAATTCTCCGCAAAGAAACTTTATTCAATTCTATCCCTTTCTGGTGAGATGTCTAAAAGACGCCTCGTGGGAGGTAACGACTGATGAAATACTCCTGGTTGTTATTGTTTTGAATGAAACTGAAAGTTCAGTTTTAAATAAACTCTCGTCAGACCGTCATACTGGACAGTCCTTTATCATAAAGTCGATAAACTGTTCTTAAAAAGGAGATATGATTATCCATGAGCCAAGTCACAACAACAACGGCCGTGTACTCGGACTAAACCAACATGCCCTCGACCTCTGTTTTGATAAATGTAAATAACTTATATCGAGGTTTACCGTATTACTTTTCTTTTTTCAGAAAAAATCGGACATACCTCAAATTTACATGATACTGATAGCAAGTGTGTCCTCAACCGTCCCAAATAAGTCATTGCAGCTCAACTTTAAATTGTGATCTCTCCCACAGATTTCAACCGACGCCATTTAAACTGGTGTTGACGCAAAGTTCTCTCTGTGCTTTATCAAATTAATTGAGTCCCAGTGGCCACAAAAATCAGAAACAAAGATGCGGGATTAAAATGTGGGGCTGGCCTAAGTTTTTAAAAATTGGACCGTGACACTATGTTTCATAGCGTCATGGTATAGACAAAACAATGTATGACACGGACTGAGCAGTAGTTTAAAAACTGAAATATTTCGCCAGGTCGAATCCAACAACATTTTTCCTTGAAGTTTTTTAATCTTAATGCAGTATCTGAAAGTAAGATGTTCAGCGAATACTAGCAGAATAGTGGCTCATAAAAACACTCAAGCTTTTTCACTTAACAATTAGAAAACAAACGACTCAAAGCGTGTGTTTTTTGACTGAACGACAGCCGAATCACAGGAACATGAAGATTGTTTGGGATGAAAGCACTGTAAAATTTGGCTGCTGTGACTGAGATGGCCTGCCACTTGGGGCATCACAAAGGATATCACAGCAAGCTCTTAGTGGTTCACTCGCAGTGCAGCAGATGTAATTTATGAGGCTTGCTTCCTTACGATGTCACCGGAGATTGCCTTAGTAAGCTATCCGTACGTGATAGGCCACAACATGATGACAGTCACTCTTACAACGTCATGTTTGAAGATATTTTATCAGCTATTCAAGTTTCGTTACATTTTTCATCATTCCTGTTTGGTTTTTTTTGTTTTTGAACACGAAAATATTTATACTGTACGAGTGTTAGCTGCGTTTGAGTTTTGTTACCTTACGCAATCTTACAATCTAAATGAGCTTTAAAGCTTTAAAAACACCAACAATCCATTAAGTTGTCTCTTTGGTGATTTTCGTCTCTGCTCACGTTTTAATAACGTTAATTACTGCGCTTGGAATGTTTACAAACCTTTGTTTGGTTTTTCTATTGCTAATTGGCGGCTCGCTTGTTCCAAAATTTTACTTTCAATTAACGAAAAAATCTAGAGCCGAAGTCTGGGCCGATGGACGGACATTGTACAAATAGGCAGTGGCGTGACAGCTTTTGCTCAGCTCCGTATTTTGTACTCTGATAAAATACGCTCTTTCAATCAATGACAGCTCGTTATATCCGAACTTTACTATAAAATAGTTAACATTCCTCTGCAGAGACTCTTTTGGAGGAACCGACCAGAACAGGCCTTTGGTACTGGAGTATCTTTAAAGAAGGTGGAGGAGGAACAGGGGTGAGTTTCTTGATTTTGATAACTTATGTCCCAAAAACTTCTCTGACATGTGTTATTAAACATCAACTTTGTCACTGTTAGGTTTATGTATACATATTTTGTAAAAGTAATCCCCAATTATCAAAGAAGTTAAGGTAGAGGTTAATTTAAAACATTTGGAAATGAAGCAAGCGATGGGCGGTTGAAATCCAAGTAAATGTGTGCAGGAAGATTTTGTGGGAGAAATATGAGCCCAGAAAAGCCAGCAAATGCACAGGTGATGTGCAGTAAGTGGTCTCAAGCCGCTACGTTACTCAAACCAAGGATAATTTCTCATGGATTCGGTCCAGGCATGTGTAGTATTTGAATTTAAAATAAGGCACATCTTGTATACAAAGAAAGTGAACTGAAGAAGATATAGTTACCTAGAATAAGAGAGTTTTGACTTATCTTGGGACTTATTATCATATCAATCAAGAAGTATATAAGCAACACTTTATTTTATTTGTCATGTTATTTAAAAGAAATATTTTATAAGAGCAAACTTTTTTCATGTTTTCATACTCTCATCTAAACACTCGATTTCCTCTTCAGATCTATTGTGTTAATTTTTTCAGCAGACTCGCACTTGAACTTATTCTTTGGGATGAATCTGATTAAACCCATCTTTAAACAGTAGTTATATGAAATAGGTAACTAATATTTTTCCCTCTTCATCTTGAACAATTTCAGTATCCTTCTTCCCATCCTCCGATAAACTAAAACTTCTTATGACCTCACTTGGCATTTCAAATAACGGAAAGCCAACTATAAGTCAGTGACAATCAATAGTATTCATTATTCCAAAGAGGTCAAAGCCTAAATGCATGAAACACCCAGGTTTTTGTTAAATATCGCATGAAAAAGCACATATGCTGTAAAACAATGCCATTTGGAGTTTATTTTAATTTGTAATTTGATAATTAGATCTTTTTATTGATTCATGTTAAAGAAAGTTAAAGTATCAGCCTATCTGATAATGCTCCGTGTTTGCCTAGTATATGTGCAGAAATTTTCAGTACAGTGTACGTTCAGTACATGTATATTGTGTACAGACCATCACATTTGAAGTGAGTATATTACTCCTCTACGATAAGGCAATAATTGGGTTTTTATTCTCTTGCAGTGGAATCGTCCTTCAACTCAATATCAAGCTTACACAGTCTGTGATATTGCAAACAAAAAAGAAACAAAGAACTGGTTAATAGCAGAGTTCATTAACATCAAGAATGCTAAACGACTCGATATTGAAGTGACCTATACCCTCCTTAACTGCCCCATAGCTAACGTGGGGCCATTCTGCAGAACAAACTTCTCTCTGTATTCTTATCATACTGATTACAAATTAAATCCAGATCCAACAAAACTAAATTTTAACAAAGAAACTGTTATAACTCCAAAAACTCTACCTGCGCCTGGGGAGCGCACAACAAACACATTTTATGGTTCAGTTTTAACAAAAACAAAGGGAATTTATCTAGCATTATTAGACCAAGGAGCTTGCTTGTTATTAAAAAAGTTTGTGTTGAGATATCATTTCTGCTCTGAAACGGTCGCTTTCAAAATGGTTAGATTTTCAAGAACAGTTGCCCCAGCAAACGACAGGAATTTAACCAAACAAGAAGGAGAATGTACAGATCCTAACTCGATTACGAAAAACAACAAAAAGTTGTTTGGCGTGTGTCTTAGTAATGGGGAGTGGAACATAACAGATAACTCAACCTGCCTTTGCAATTATGGTTATGAGTTGACGAATGGATCTTTCACATGCAAAGGTAAGTGCTGCACTTAAAACCTGGATTTGCCTCCGAAGCGTCAGGTCCAAAACAGATATTTAATCGTTCAAATGGCTAAACATCTAAATGACCACTACATTTGATTATCGTTTAGTAAAAAGCGTATAGAAGGTTCGATGCATAACTCACATGAAAATGGACTGTTTGGTCGTACTTCACATGTTCATATAAATTCAATCGGTGGACGTAGTTAACTAAATAGTCAAGGACATAAGAACTGGAAAAGAAGACACCAGGACAAAGAACCTCTTTTTGCAGTTGGTATTCTCTTGGTTCTGAAGGAAAGGCATGTTGACGAAATTTCACACTGTTTCATTTTAGAGTGTCAAAGAGGCTTCTATAAGGATTCTGTTAGTAATTCAAAATGCGTGCCTTGTCCTGCAAATTCAGCACCTGATACTGGCAGAACTGGTTGCACGTGTAAAGAAGGTTACTACAGATCATCTAATCTGGCAGATTGTGAAGGTATACATGTATATATTAGTGTTTGGTCTTGTCCTAATCGTTGATTAACAAGAGTCCTAAAGCCTACAGAGGATCATTTCGATTTTGTCTGATAAAATTTCAAAAGGCTCAAAAGAACAAAAGGCTCTCCAATGTAACGTTCTACTTAATGCTTAAAACATCGATAGGGATATATGCGTAATTCCTTCCACCACCAACTCAACAACAGCATAGTCTGTTTTTGCTATGAGGGAAGTCTATTTCCTAGAATAATAAATTTGGAGCAAACAGAGATAAACAAGGAAGCGAAATCTTTCTGCCACCTCACCTAAAAGGACTTAACAAGAAACGGGTGGGTATGCGGGAAAAACAACGCCACTTGACAAAACACTGTTCACGCTACGAGAGAACTAAGAAAACTGAAACCTAGTACTATAACCGATAAAGAATAGACAAAGGTGTGTCGCGTGGCATGTGGCGATTAATCGCTTTGCGCAATAGCTCCCAAAAAGGGAATATTAACCAACGGTGCGGTCAATATGGCTCCATATTGACCGAGTTCTTTCTTTTTTGGTCTCGGTCCTGAAAACACAGAAAAAGAACAAGGGTAATATCCAGCCATCTTGACCGAACGAACTTGGTCAATGAATGATTAATTGTATCGGGAAAAAAGATATTATGACTCTCTTCTGCCGCTTTTTGCGACTTCACCTCCGACATTGTCCAAAAATAACCGCTCCATGTACTTCTTCCCTTTGCGCGGGATCAAGGACAACAATCCCTAACGGGTTCGGCAGCCAGTCAGAACACAGGACACGCTTTATGTTACTTATGGGTGCTGCTGGTGCTATGAAAAATGTTATTATGATAAAGTAACCTACATGTGTCATGCGTGTAAATGTCAGAAAGAAACCAGACTAGTGTAGCTAAGGACTTCTCTTGATAGAAAATCGTGCCCATTATTTTCGTAGAAGCTCATAAAGAGGTGGAAAGGCATGCTTCCCCTGAAAACTTTAAAAAATGCAGTCCTCTTTGATGCCATTTCCAACATATTAAGATCATATTCAATTGAAAATTTTCTTGGATAACCTGATTGTTACATTTTTTAACCACTCAGTTAAAGCGGTCGCCTCTTGGTCCCTGTTTACATTTTTGATAATGGTATTTACTTTAATGCGGGAAATGAAATGTTGGTCATGATATCCAATGGAGTCACAAAATATCAACAAGTCTACGTTCATTTGTGTCTAATTGCAGTGTCTTTTTATTCAAATGTACAGTCATGGAAAAAGCACTGATCAACATAACCATGGTCATCACCAGTGAAAGTTGTGCTGATGGGAAATACGACATATCTTCATTACTGAAGAGACTCAAGGAAGTGGTAACCATTTTGTTTAGAGCAATATTTCTATTTATATCTTTATTTCTTTCTTCTATTTCTGCCGTTGCAGATCATACAACTGCAATTTTAGTTTTTGTTGTCGTTCGATAATGGTTGGCCATAGAGACCTATTTTAATGAACTAAAAAATTCCAAATGAGCTTGTTCAGTGCTTGCACGGGCATGCCAGGAAGGTTTATAAAAGAGGTTTTTTATGACAAATTGGTAATATTCTTTAGTTTTTTTGTCAGTGAACATTTATATGTTTATCTCATTGTGTGTTGGTGTTTAAGGTGTTGGATGAACTCCTCGAACTCCTGTTCAGTTTCACTTTTCTATTCCTTCTTTAGATGGAAGAGGCTTTTGCATGGAGATTTGCAGGTTTCAAAAGTGTGCAGTTGAAAAGTAGCATCAGGTTTTTAAATTGCCTGTATCAGCAAATGAATTATAATTTTCCGGTTTCTAGGGCACTCCGCCTTCTAATGACCCTCGTTTTTTGTCTTAATCAAGGTGTGAAAGTACAAATTTTTACCTTATACTCATAATCGATTCCAAAGTAAAAGAGCAAGATGTTATAATAGTGCTTCGTGATGCTTCCAGAGATGGGAAGCTTGGAGACTTCACTGTGAGTGCTGTAAAAAGGACAAGATTGCAAATTGACTTCGAAACTGGAACTAATGAAGCAGACACAATAACGGCACCCGGCAGTAAGCTTTAATCCTTCGATACAAACATTATAGTTGATTGGTAGCAGAAATTTTAGTTCATGATATGCTTCAATTGGAGTGGTTAGTCATAAAATGAAATTTAATCACTTTCAAGAGAAACACACACACATTATGCGCGCTGTACAAGTATGTTCGGTATCTAGTTGGAATATTCTTCTTGATTATGGTATCCATGTTGATGTACTTGATTGTATCGACTTTTTAAACATCATACATACACATCTTAGGGTCATTCTTGCTATGAGTAATTATTGTAAATATAAGCTTTTAGATTTCTCCAGGCTGCTGAGTCATGCTGACTTGCATACCATAGAACTTTCCAGAACATTTCATCGAGTAACGCATTTATAATATAATTTTCTCGCTTCTGGAAGTAAATGTCGCGAGAACAATAGGCATTTTGCCCGATTCGCTTATCTCAGCAGAATGTAAGAAATTTAACAACACAATTGTGACGAACTAGATCAGAAAGCAAAACATTTGGACTCAGGATCCAACGTAGATTACATTACTTTTAATTCTCACAACACATAGAGCACAGTTATGATAGAGAAATGATCGTGAAAGTGCCTGCACGTAAACTTATATACTGCATACAGACTGCTTGAATCCTAGAAATGAGCCTCGAAGAGTAAAGAAAAAAACTTTTATCAAGCTAAGTAGTTAACAACTGTAGTGCAGTGTACACCAAAGAACTTTCATTCATTTTGTTGGCTCGTATCTCAAATTGTTTTTAAAACATTTTTACGATTCGAATTTTTAAAACTTGTCAGGAATTAAATAAAAAGTTGTATGAGTAACAAGAGGCATCATGACTAAAATGGTTAAGCGGAGGATTGCCATAATTTAGTTTAAGGAGGCATATATTTCATATGTTGTTCAACTCTTGTTTTTAAGGTGCCACAGGGATCACTGTTAGTGTAGTGGTTGGATCAATTGCCGCGCTGGCTGTTGCTGCTGGGATATTTGTCTTTTTCGTATGGAAGTGGAGAAAGAACTCAAATGGTAAGAGTAGTATTAATGTCAACAATAGCCCCCAAAAAAGTCGAGTAGTATCAAGCAACTGAAAACAGTTTATGTTTTTCATAGCCTCGTCTTAAAATAAGGCAGGTTACTGGATTTCGAAACAGTTCTAATAAATCCCTTTAAAAAAATAGATTTTTGGTGTCCAGCACCGTTATAAAAGATGTCATGAAATTATTGGATCGATTACAAACTGAATACTCTAAACTTCTAAGGTTCCCTGAAACAAAGGTGGCAAATGTGCGATGAAAGAACATTCAAGAAAAAGCAACTAGATTCCACCGCAAAAAACACTGATCAAAAGGAGTACGAGAAAGTGTCCACATCAATTTTCAGTGTTTATGAAATACATGTCAGAAGACATTATTCTGCGTTGCCTTTGAATTGTTTGTTACTTTCTCTTTCTTACTTTTCGAGATGGTTTTCTTTGCTATCTTCTCACTGTACGTTTTTCATGTTTTTCATACTTTTTTCTTTTTTATCGTTTTAGAAACACGAAGAAGAGAGAGGTGAGATTTTTAGAAAGACAAAGAATCGTCCAATTTCGTGTCTTGTTTTTGATACCAGTTGTAAACTGCGTACAACTGTGAATTTCAAGCATGGATTATGATAGCTACGCTTAGAGAAAGAGCTTCATCTAGAGTCAATTTCCTAGTGCATCCGTAACGTGATTTCTTTAAAACTAGACGAGACACGAGACCTTTTGAGAATTGAGTATTCAGATATAATAATCTTTCCTGAGAGGCAGTCCACTCAATGAAAGGCACAGATGCCTGGCTCTTAATGTTTATAAAACCTTTTTTGAGCCAATACAGCAGCGCAAAATGTGGCATGTTGTCACTAATCGTTTCATTACTAATATTTATGGAGCGCCTAGATTGTGCTTTCCCAGCTGTATAAATCGTCAACGTGCTTCTTCAATCGAAAATGTGATTTTCTTTTTATACTTTTTAGGACAGACAGAGATACAATTGAGGAAACAGGGGATGTTGTTGTAAGTCCCTGGAAGATTTTAACTCTCAACCTTATTGTGGTACAATACAGTATTTAACTTTTTTAAGAGGGCACGGTAACGAATCCTTCAATCTGATTGCTTCTTAAAGCAGTCCGGATTTTCCTACCTCTGCCAATGGGCACAGTAACGCTTTCGTGGATCGCGGAGTACATTCCTAGCTTCGTTGCAATTTTTTTCATAAATATATGTTGTTTTAACGGATGAGCAGCATTTTTAAGCACAGACTTCTAAATTTATTAATAATTATTTGCTCCCTCGTTCTCAAATCAATTTGTTCGCTTGGATTACTGTTCCGAAGTTTGCATAGAAGTCTTCTAAATCACTGTTATCATTACGCAAATAGAAATGTTCGGTAAAGCCTAAATCATTAAGTTATCTCCTTTACTTTCTACTCGCTAAGACATTGTTCAGTTTATAGAGGATCTTACCATAATTACAAGCACCTTAAGGTTTAAGGAAAAAATAAAAACGTCACATACAAGCCTTGTTCGGTCCGTATTGGGAAAGCCTGTGCCCTCTCTCTTGACTGAGAGCTGGTGGATAACACATATGTACTTTGGCAGATATTGGGGATCTCAGTTTATGTCATTCTCCATTTCAATTGCGTAATTACTATACAAAAACACTTTAAATAACATCACTGGAGCTTTATTTTCTTTTGTTTGGCACGATATGTTTTGTGTCTTTGGATAAAATGTGCTGTGTCGACAAAGTCATTTGCATTTGATGAAATTATTTATTACCAGCGACAGTTTGTCTATTAGTCTTCACTTATTCCGTGTTCGTATCTGTACCACGCTCGCTCTGCACTAATATTATTTTATAAGATGCTTGTCAAGTACATTGTACAACTGATGGCAGAGACGATGCTCAACACCACCACAAATCAGAATGATCATCAGTGTAATCTGTAGGAAGCAGAAGAACAAAATTGAAAGTTTAATACGAGCCAGCACCTTTTCTTTTTTTTTTTATCTTTTACTAGCGCACTTCCAGTAACAACTCCCAAAGAATGGAAGATATTGTCATAAGTTGTCATGAAATTCCTACAGGACACAGCCAAAAAAAAAATTAATATTTGATACGAGCTTGCACATTTTCTTTTTATATTTTTTATAAGTATAATGATGATATTATGCAACACATTCGCATGAAAATTGTTAACATGAACCACGGAATGAAAAAAAGGTAGATTTGAAAAAAATTTCCGCCGTAGCCCTAGCTAATGATTCCTTTTATTATTTCAAACTCAAAAGACTGGACTTGAGATGGCGGAAGCTTCTCAAAGCCACCAGTATATGGCATTGGTTGAGGGGAATCGGTCACCGGCGAACTGTCCACAACCGAGCCAGTCTGTCACCGAATACACCTCTATATATTCATCACCATGCTGTTGGGAGATTCCTACAGAGCTTGTGACTCTAGAAAAGGTCGTTGGTGAAGGGGCTTTTGGTCAGGTTGTTAAGGCAACAGTCATAGGTCTCCAGGGGAAACCAACGAAAACACTTGTGGCTGTTAAGATGTTGAAAGGTATCGAATACTTCAAATACTTAGATGTGCTTCAATGAAATTCCGAAGGTAACACTCCCCTGGAAAAACTCAATCTTAGGCAGGCAGCGTCAAAAGATTCAGCCTTCTTTTCAATTCTGAAGGTAGCAAGGCAAGCCCAATCTCCCCCCACAACCCCTCTTAAGTGGGGAGAGTAGGGTTCATTTAGTAGTATATCTATTCTATCTATTCTTCAATCAGCAGTCAACTAAACGGGACCTCAGTTAGTTGAGTAGGATCGTGAGGTATCAAACAGACCATGAATAAATATGGACGCGATCCTCGCAGTTATGAACACCATTTAAGTAGTAGTGAAAATAACGCCCGAAAAAAATTCAGGCCTGTACGGGCCTTATTTTCTCTTTTACTTAACTAGTGTTCATAACTGCGAGGATCGATTTCATATCCAGATCGTTTCCTCAAACGTAGTTCATATGTATAATTTTCATATATTTACAGTCATTTATAGACCATGAATGAGTTGACCAGACCTGCGTAATTGAGACATGACACGACGAGCTTCTCACGTGGTCTCAGCATGAGACTTGCTGGTGCAGCGCCCTCTGATATCAGAAGTCGCACAATTTTCTTACAAATTTATCAGAAGAAATGTCTTTTCCCGAAAGAAAATAACGACAGAGACGTTTATTTGTAGAGAATTAAATTCTCGCCAACAATCGACACTCCTACTTCCCACCTTTTCAAAAGTAGCAAACCTCAAAGACTGTTTTTCCGAATTCAAATTGACATAAGGATGGTCCCTTTCAACATAAAACCTCAGCGGGAAAAGGAAGAAATGTCTCTGTTAAGCGTATGCCGCTTAGCAATTGTTTGGTAGAAATCTTACGCTAATTAAATTCAATATCATTAAAGCATGGTGATACTGGTATAGCAGTGGAATGAAGGGTTTTGTTGTTATATTTGGACTGAGATTGATGTTTGAAATTTATAGAAATTTATATTTACTTGCAGAGTATTACAGTCCCAATTCAGTCCGTATTTTTTAGCTTTGCACACGAGCTCCAAAGATAAACTTGTATAAGATATTTCACGACAATTACTATTTCATAACCTTGTGATTTTATATAGGATGTTCAATCACTAAACAACACGGAGCTCAAAGTTCGGAAGAAAATGTGCCACTTATTTTGATTCAGCAAGTCAGAGAATATCAACTGATATTTTCTGAGGTCCAGTTACTGATATTGTTTTTAAAGGTAACAGCTGTTGGGTGATCATCTTGCAGATCACGCTTCTGAGTCGGACAGGAAGGACTTGTTGTCCGAACTTCGATTGATGAAGGAACTCGATGCTCATCCTCATGTTATTAAACTTCTGGGATGTGTCACGAAATCTGGTAAATATGGAAAAGTGTAATTTAATCGCCTAAACAGCCAAAACAAAGAGCAGATCTATTGCTTAATATAGGCATATTTCTCTGTTTACCATGTTTTACAGGGCCATTGATGGTGTTGATTGAATACGTACCCTATGGAGATCTACTGGGATACCTCAGAAAGAGTCGTGGATTAAATGATACTTACTTCGAAGACCCGGATATTAAACCACAAAGTAATCTGACGTCAGAGCAGCTGATGAAGTTTGCGTGGCAAGTTGCCGATGGAATGTCGTATTTGTCATCGATACCAGTAAGTAGGAACGCAATCTCTAGTTACTAAACTGTTTCTTTTCTTTTCTTGTATCATTCTTTTCGTTCAATTATTCTGGACCTCTCTTAATTGTCGTAGATTATCCATCGAGACCTTGCATCTCGTAATGTGTTGGTTGGAAAAGGAGAAACGTGCAAAGTAACAGACTTTGGTATGGCCAGAGACGTCAAAGAGGAGAGCATTTATCAACGGAAGTCTAAAGTACCGAATTTGTTCACTTAGCTAGAGATCTGTGAACAGTCTGCTGTGGGTGAAGTTGTACTTGTCCTTGATCATGATCTTTTCCTCAGTTTTGTCGATCAATTCTATGTGTTTTTAATTTAGGGACGTCTTCCCGTTAAATGGACTGCCATTGAGGCATTGCTGTATGGAAAATATTCTACAAAGAGTGATGTGTGAGTACAAGGGCTTCATAAGGTCCTTAAGCAAATTGGGTAAAGTGATTGGATGTCTAATGTATGTTATGCTTCGTATTTCTTAAAATTGATGTGGAGATGTGGAGGCATCCTATTAAGAAGGGGTGATAATACCCTTTCTGGCTTTGAGTTATAAGTAACGGTCCAGGTCTCGCTCCTATTACAAGTCTAGTGTGCTTCCCACGGTGTTTTACCGAAGATATTTAATTCACCTTTTTTTCAACAGTACGGACCAGAACGTTTATTTCCTTTAATGCATCTCGTTTGTTTTACAGATGGAGCTACGGAGTTCTCCTCTATGAGATCTTCACGATTGGTAGGTCGCGAGATTGATAACCAGACCATTAACTTTAGCGTCAACGTGTCAATAAAAGTGGCATTTGTGTTGACACGTGGTCATGAAGTAAGCATGGTGTACCATTCTCTGAGGAATTCAGTTTTGCCTTTGTGTTTTGTACCTGCCAGGCCACCTTAGATTGCCTCAGTCGCTGAACTTATTGGAAAAAACAAACAAACAAACAAACAAACTAGGAACAATGGTACAGGAATTATATTGTAAAAATATATTTACAAGTGTCAGGCCCTTGAAGTGTATTTAGAGTACCCGCTTTATTTTAGGTGGTTCACCGTATCCAGGGAAAGATGGAAAAAAAATGGCAAAGTTGCTAGAGGAGGGATACAGAATGCCTAAACCACAACATGTGGATGAGAAGTTGTATGAAAAGATTGTGTTGTTATTGTTGTTTTCTTTGTACGTTCTCATAGCGGAAACATTTATTTGAAAAGTTCTTCTCGTAAAAGTGGCGTATGCAGCTCAAAATTAAACCTGTTTTTCTTTCTGAATGAGTTTACTTAGGGCAAATATTGGAATGAGTCAATGATCACGAATTTGTGTTCATGAAAGAAAGGAACAAACTTTCCTACTGTATATTGCAACATTTTGTGCCTAACAACATCCTAACTGAGGGCAGTAAGAACGTATACTGATATATCCTTGACGTCTTTGTGTTTCAGGTATGACATAATGACTAACTGTTGGAACGACGACCCTAACTTGAGACCATCTTTTGAAAATCTGAGGAAAGAACTCAAAGAAATGGAAAACCGGCACAAGGTAGATTTGTAGAGCTAATTTTGATCGTTTTAAGTTCCATCTGGCTTACGCAGGGTGACTTACAAACGCAGAATATCGTCTACTTCAGGGTAGCAGATTTTGGGTATTATAGTTTATTATAAAAATTACGGAAGTTTCGAAGCTACTTTACCTAAATATGAGGTAACAATGATATAACAGGATTCCACCCAGTGTCCTTGCACAAGTTCCAAAGCTTGTTCACAAAACACGGAAGGGGAGTATGTTTTGTTCATAGAATGAAAACCCAAAGTAAATGCAAAGTTGTATTGAGTTAATACCAGTGTAGTGCTTCGAACCTTTCGTTTAGTCTCCAGAGAGGTACACTACAATATTCCTTAGCTTTTTCTTTATTCTTTTCTGATATCGAAATTTAGAATCTACCACTGTCAAATGCATGTAATAATTGTGTGACTACGAGGTGTTCGAGCGTTGCAGTTCTATTTTATTTTCGTTATTTCCAAGTATATTTTCATCATCAACACGCTCTTTACGAAGGACGAAAAGTCAGTCAACCCTTTTTTTTCTGCAGGGGCTGATAAACTTAAGCAATTACGACGATCGACTCTACGTTAATGTTGACGATCTTGCTGTGTAAGCGTATGCATTGTTATGGAGCAAAGGATTTAGTGATAAGTCTTGCAGCCCTAGGAGATCGTATGCTATTTTCTCTGTGTATTTGAAGTTAACCTTTCATCCTTTGTTAATACAAAACAAGCTGTCTAACAGCGAAGGGAAGAACAGTATAACTTTCCTTTAGTTTCACGTGTATCTTTTAGTATTTTTGTCTTGAAATGACGCACGATTTTTTAGAAATTTGTTACAAGTGATATAAATTAAAATGAATGTTTCAGACTAAATATTCATTTTAGTGTACAGTGTAAAACTGTTGAGGAATTTATGGGAATAATAGTGTTTTTATGACATTTATTTGACGGCTGTTCTGTGAATTGCACTCTAAATCAAAGGATTGTTAATTAAGCTAATGATTGGACAAAGTCTTTTTCTTTTGTTATTTAAACAATTTTTTTTCGCTGAAATTTTTTATGTCAGGTTGATACATTTTTCTGTGTTGTACAGCATCGTAAAAATCAATAAATAGTTTCTGTTGGTGACCACGATGGGGCGTTGAAGTCTTGAGCGGCATCCACTGTTAGGGAACCCATTTCCACTTTGAACAAGGCAAGGGTGAATGGGTATTCTAGTTCGTGGCAAGAACAACTGGCCAAGATAACACTGATCGTCACCGGCCGCTTAAGATTGCGTATAGAAAAATGCAACTGCATTGGAATACAGTTTCCATGAACATCAAGATGAAGCCGATGAGGAACACCAATTATAAGATAGCGGTCATTTTTGCTTATGCGAAGTCTCGGAACATCAGGAATACGTCATATTCTCTCTATTAGCAAATTAACATCAGTTTTCGGGGAATTTATCAGAGAGTTTCGGCTAAAGTTATAACTACGATAAGGTTTTTTTTTAAAGTCCTATTTTCACACTGACTGAATCAGGAATGAGCGAACTTTCTGCTTTGAAGCAAGAGGATTTTTTTCCCTGCCCTTTTCGACTGTGTATAGAAAATCTAGAACCCTGTAGTACATGTTAAAACGTGCCATGGGAGGAACACCTATTGTAAGATGACTACCGTTTTGTCTCGTTTGTACAGCCCAAATCAAGGCCGTAGATATTAATGAACCGCGCAAACATCGTTGGCACGTTTGAAGTGTCACAAATAAGGAGTGGGTCAAGTGTACACCAAACCTATGAGCTTTTACCCTCCCCTTACTTAGCATTTCAGCCCAGGCAGTGTGCGCACCCTGATTACGTTTCTTACGTTTTACGTTACCCTGATTACTAATTTGCTTTACGTCATAATTTGAAGCCTCTCAAAGATTTGGATGGCCATTTTAACCTAATTTAACAGCCCTGATCAAAACGCTCCGAAAACGCTTTCCAACAGTATTCGTGTTTTTATACGTGTTTTGGACGTGTTTTTATTAGCGCTAGTGTTTGAGACCGGTTAGGGCCGCTAACGGCTTATTATTATTGCGTTACGTAGCGTTACCATTTTAAGGTGATTGTATGGTAAATATACTACTGAATAAAGGACGGTTGAAGTAGAGCAATGAAAGGACTCACTTGATCTATGAATACTCTATATAGTGCAAGGCGACATTGTACATGACTCCATACAAGTCCAATGCACACCAATAGATTCCAATGGAAAACGTGGTTTTTAGATGGAATAGTCAAAATTCTATCCGTAACACCTTCCAACAGAAAAAAATGATTCGGCTGGTGGAAATCAACACTTATGCCCGGTGTTTTTTAGTCCTTTCTTTTTTTTAATACAGAATCTCGAAGTGAAATGTTCAGTGAAATCCGGCCGAATTGAAAGACGCGAGTTTTTTCCACATGACAATTAGAAACTGGAACATAGAGATTGCTCCCGATAAATGCGCTCGCGATAAAAGCGCCGTAAAACTCGGCTGTTGTGATGTGGCCTTCTGCCCAACGCATCGGAAAGGATAATAGAGCAAGCTCTTAGTTGTTTACTCGAAGGGCGGCCGTTGTAATTTCTGAGACTTGCTTCACTCTGATGACCGGAGATCGCCAGAATCAGCTAACCGCGACGGACCTCAGCATGATCGCTGAGTCTCTCTGACACCGTCATGATAACTAGGAATTTTAACAATTATGCCAGTTTGGCTATATTTTTCATCACTCCCGTTTTGTTCTGTGTCGTTTTTGAACACGAAACTATATATACTATCGGAGTGTTAGCTGTATTTTATGTTTATTATTATTATTTGTAATTTAAACGGTAACCAATCTAAGCGATCATGAAAACCTTCAAAACTAGGACTATCCATTTCGTTTTCTCTTCGAAGATTTTTCTCTCTGCTCACGTTATAATAACGTAAGTGTGGCGCTCGGTATATTTACAAACCTTTGTTTGGTTCTTCTGCTGCTCAGTACCTGACGGCTCGCGTGTTCCGTAGCACAGTTTGGCAAATGGCGTGACAGCTTCATCTCAGTTCTATGTTTTATACCCTGTTAGAGCACGCTCTTTCAATCAATGATATCGCGCGTCCTATCCGATCTTTGTAATAATTCTCATTAGTGCGATCAGTTTTAAGGTGATATTTCCTTATTCGTAAGTTCTTTATGTTTGGCAAAGCCGGACGAGATTGTGCAAAAAAAAATTATTTTCTTCTTTGTGCTCCCAATCTAATCTTTCTCACCGGCAGAAATAACTCCCGAGATATACTTCCCAAAACTGTCATCTGGGTATCCTCCACTCTTTATGCGTATTTTGAAACTCTGTACGCTTTTTATTAAATGTAAAGCGGGACGAATTCGTTCCTAAGAGATGCAGCACTTCTCCTTTTACGAATTCTTTATTGCGCCTGATGGATGAAACGTATAAAAATTCGTGCATTGGAAGGTCTTTCTGTGTTTGTAGTGTGTTTGCACGTCAAGGGTCGATTCCCAGTTAAATATCTTTCGTCTTGGAACGAAATTTCTGACTTTAACATTTATACAACCATCGGCTGTGGGTGTAACTGCTGTCATATGCGAATAGATTCTCAGCAAAACTACAGTTTGGATTCTTTCTGAAACTCGTCAAGTGCCTCCTTAGAATGAATTTGTCACGAAGGAACGTCTGGAGTCGCGCAGGCCCGTCAACACATTTTAACTTTCGGACGATCGGCAACAAACAGTGAATCTCTATTACATTCTATGTATTCACGCTATTCTCGCTGCCACAAAAGATGTTCACACGCTTACGACTGCCGCAGGATGCAAATGACTTACTTTCCTTTTACGTCTATGATGCAACGTAACCAAAGTGCGCACATCGCCTGCTCCACCCAGTTCTGTGGTTACTGTTTCAGACCTTTTCTTTATGGTTATTAGATTTTGGCATACTGGTCTTCCGGTCTCGCCCAGGTGTCATTGTACAAAACTCAGTCGGATATCATGTAAAAGGCCCCCTAAGAGTACTTATCCCAGAGCATCACGCTTTGCTCGCCTGTCTGAATATTAAAAATTTCAGTAGCGTTGAAGCAACAACCCGCTTTTAACTGCTTCGCTGCCGCTGAAACAACGATTAGTAAAGAAAGCACATATTTTAATATTTTAAATTCAACGTAGAAAAAAATCTTTATACATGGTAAATATTAACTTGTGTCGGTATCAATTATTGCGTGACTAGCTTATGATATAAATGAGGGAGGGGAAAACACAACGCAAAACCTGAGCTCCTGTCAAAAAGCAATACCTAGGCGTAATATAACAATCGAAACGGCTAATAAAGTCATAAATAAACAAGGCAAGAGTGTTATGTTAGACTTTTTTACAAATTGTAGTGATTTATGCCAATTAACAGTGGCGACAAGTAGGCGCACCATGTACATTTCATAGTCGCTATCAAGTAAATTTTGCCGGACTTTGAGTTCGTCTCAAGATAGAACAACACAATTACACAAGGAAATTTTTACAGTAACTTTATAACCATCCTTTGGTCTTTTAAAAGCTTGAAGCTCAGTAGATTGTGTCATATCGGTCATTTTTAAAACTTTCTTTGTTTTGATGCTACTTTTCGACATAGGAAAAGTATGTCGGCCAAAAATATACACCAAAAAATAAATATTTCTTTGGCAGCTTCAATAACGACAGGGGATTAAGTTTAGATGATAAAACAAAGGATTATGTTCGCAGAAATACCGTAGGTCTAGCACATTCGTTACATGAGGTCACACAACTCTGGTAATATTCACGGTGAAAATATAAATATTTGAGCGGTCGAACGAAAAAAGTAATTTCTCGAAAACTAAAATATATTTTCACGAAAAAACTACACCACAATTATTAGAACATATTGGGCTACAAAATATAAAAGTATGGGCTACAAAATATGAAAGTAAGAGAGAAAACAAATTTTGGGCGACTTGCCACAATATTTCAAGTTTGTTCGATGGACCCTGACATCCTCTCTTAAGATTTGTCCATGAAGATATTTGTAGAAACCTAGACAAAAAACCAGGATTTCACTGGTACATTACAGAAATCAATTCAAATTATCGATCAAGTTTTTTCTTTAGTTTTAAAGTTGATGTTGTTATTAGCCATAATAATGAGATTGAAAAGAATTCTCTCATGTTTGCAAATAAATGATTTTTATGGAAGGTGGAGTTGTGGCAACATATTAACATGGAACACAACAATAAATTTTATTGATCTGTAAAAATTTCTCATTTGATCATCTACTGGCAAATACTTGTTATATATTTCACCCCAACCATTTCCCACAACTTGTAGACACCATTACGAAATAACTAGTCATGGAACTGGAAAATTTGCAGCATATCTACCATGTTTGTAATACCATGTCCAGAATAAGGTAACAAGATTAAGGGGTGTGTATGTGGAAATAGGTTCGGTTGTATCGCCCCAGTTGCCAAAGTTTGGATAAATGTAGGCTGTCAGGGCAAAGGTCTGAGGATTTTAGGAGGCCAGCAGATTTGGGAAATATTCACAGGGGAAGAAACTTTCCTAAACCTTGAAACTTTCATTGTACAAAGCCCTACTTGTGCTTGGTAACTTATTCTTATTCTGATAAACTAATTTTAGGAAGGATACAATATTTTATTACATAAAACTGATGCATAGGCTTTGCACAAAACTTTGCCGTGCTTTTTATTCACGCTTGGCGTTATATGATGATGATCGCCACGACAATTTTAACAGACGGTCCTTCTTCTGTACTAGTCCTGATTGACAAGAGTCGAGCACGGCGCCGTGTTGACCCAATTTAGTTTATTTACATTTCATGTCGACAAACACGAAATGGCAGTTGGTGACTGAATTAGACGTACCTAAATCAGGACCACCACATGCACTTTTTCCTTGCAGTTTGCATCACACAATTAACAGTTGCATCAAAAGAAAACAAATTGAAGATATTTCAACTTTCCTGTTACTTCTGTGCCCAAAATTTCGCTTCTATCACTCCTTGATGACCGCGGCCGCCGTCTTCAGTACACGCGAAGGTCAGTATCTGTTCACTCATTTCCAATATAATGATAGGGCAAGCAGTAACGAATAAACAGCGAACATCTCGAATTAAGTTAGAAAATCTTCGATTTCTGAAATTGAATTAGTAGAGTATCTGGTTTCCTCAAGGACAGATAAATTCAGTATGGTTGTAGTGTACCGAACATAATACTACAAATTTCACCCTATTACTATCTCAGCATTTCTGGATTAGTTTGCAGCCTACATGGCGTAGATCATTCTGACACCTGAGCCCCTCCTGATAGCTAGGGAATATTCATGTAAATGTCCTGAATGATTCCGATGCAACCAAATTCCTAGATCTCCTCGACTCTATAGGATTAGTCCAGCATGCAACCCTCATCGGCTTGGTCATACACTCGATCTAATCATCACACGGGAGGTCATTACTCTAGTGGAGACTACACCGATTTCAGACTGTTACCTCTCTGAGCATTGTACAGTGCTGTGTAATCTGGTGTTGCGCAAGCCAGCGTTGTCAGTAAAGGAAGTATCATACAGGAAAGTAAAAGCTATTGATATCAATGCTTTCAGGAAAGGTCTACAGCAATCTGACTTATTGTGTTGCGAGGCACCACGGGAACTGGACGATCTTGTTTCCTGCTATAATTGCATTTGTTCTGGTCCGTTGGATAAGTACGCTCCTGTCGTCAAGAAAACCATTACCACACGGCCACGCGCACCCCAGTTTAATGACACCATGAAGGCAGCGAAGAGAGAACGCCGCCGCGATGTGAGCACATCTGGAGAGCCAGTGGCCTCGAATCAGATAGATTGGCATTTTTAGAGCGAGAAATCATGTAAGTCATGTAATTGAACGGGCAAGGAAAGATTATTACGCGAACTTCATTAATCATGAGAATAGTACTGACCAGCGACATCTTTTTAATGCAGTAAACTGCCTCTTTGGGGGATCTCGTGACGAACTCTATCCACCTCAACCAGCTAACGAATTAGGTAATTTTTTTTCGAAAGAGCAGGAACATTCATGGTGAGCTAGATGCAAGTGAGTCAGCCGCTGATTTAGAGGCAGTCAGGGCTAGGAAAGATTATTACGCGAACTTCATTAATCATGAGAATAGTACTGACCAGCGACATCTTTTTAATGCAGTAAACTGCCTCTTTGGGGGATCTCGTGACGAACTCTATCCACCTCAACCAGCTAACGAATTAGGTAATTTTTTTTCGAAAGAGCAGGAACATTCATGGTGAGCTAGATGCAAGTGAGTCAGCCACTGATTCAGAGGCAGTCAGGGCTACATCATTTGAAGGAGTACCCTCCTCTGCGTTTGAGGCTCTCCCGTTGGGGTCAGTGTGGAAGCTTACTGCAAGTGCACCCACGAAGTCATGTATAATTAATCCTCTTCCTACCAGTGTTGTTAAGGAGTGTTTGGATGAAGTGTCACCCACTATATCGTCCAGTGTAAATCTCTCCCTCGAACAGGATCATTTCCCTGATGCATGTAAAGGGGCGCTAGTCAAGCCCAAGCTCAAGAAATCTGGTCTGGAACTTGGTGAGAAGAAATATCGACCTGTAAGTAACCTCCAATTCTTGTCAAAGCTTGCAGAGAAAGCAGTTGCCCAACAAGCAGTTTCTCGTGTTACGGCATGTGTGCTTTTCCCTAAGCTGCGATCGGCTTATCGGCAGTTCCACAGCACCGAAACGGCGTCACTTCGTGTTCATAATGACGTCTTACTAAAAATGAACAAACAAGATGTATCGTTACTGGTCTTCCTTGACTTGAGCTCTGCATTCGATATGATCGATCACATGGTGTTGCTTCGGCGTCTTGAGGATAAGTTTGTTTTTTGTAGAACTGCACTGGAGTTCGTACCTGTCGGGCAGATTCCAGCAGGTTGTAATAGACGGTGCAACTTCTAACAAGTTTGACATCGACTTTGGTGTACCGCAGGGTTCCTGCATCCGTCTATTATTGTTTTCCATCTACACGGGTCAATTGTTAGACATTGTCACTCAACACTTACCCACAGTGCATTGCTATGCCGACGACACAAAGCTGTATCTGGCTTTTCGACCGGGTGATCGTGCCACTCAAGATTCGGCTGTTGCTGCAATGGAGGCTTGTATACAAGATGTACGGGAGTGAGTGATCAAAGATAAGCTCAAGATTTACGACGATAAGTCGGAGTTTATTCTTATTGGCACTCAAGCACAGTTGAAGAAAGTGGATATTGACAACTTGACTGTAGGAGACTCTTGTATATCCCCCATTACAGACGTAATGAGAAACTTGGGTGCCTGGTTTTATGTCAACTTTACAATGAGCACACATGTTACAAAAACTTGCAAAACAGGTTTCTTTTACCTCCATAATATCAGCAGGATAAGAAAATTATTAACTCAAGAAATCACGGAGAATTTAATACATGCGTTCGTTACGAGCCGCCTCGACTATTGGAATTCTCTATTGTAGGGATTACCTAATGGTCTCATATCTAAGATTAGATATTTTGACGGTAAATCGCATTTTAAAAACGTATGTTGAATTTGCACTGTATAAATTAATATATTATTATTAGCATTATGGTCGCCATGTTGTGACGTCACGTCGTTATTAAACCTGATAACCATCCCGGACTGAGAGTTTACAAACTGAAAACCTTCGGCAGGTCGAATTTAACACTTTTGCCTGAAGCTTTTTAATGTTAATGCAGAATCTGAAAGTGAAATGTTCAGCGAAATCCGGCCGAATCGTGGCTTATAAAAACACTCAAGCTTTTTCACAATTAGAAAACAAACGGTTCAAAGCGTTTGTTTTCTGACTGAAGGTAGAGGTTAAAAAAATTGGAAAATTAAGATGATGGGCGGTTGAAATCCAAATAAATGTGGACAGGGGATTTTGTGAGAGAAAATATGAGCCCAGAGAAACCAGCACATGCCCAGGTGATGTACAGTAGGTGGTTTAAAACCATCTCAAGCCTCTACGTTACTCACACCAATGATAATTTCCCATGGATTTGGTCCAGGCATGTATTGTATTTTTAGTTAAGATAAGACACATCTTATATGCAAAAAAATGAGCTGAAGAAAAAAATAGTCACCTAGAATAAGAGAGTTTTGACTTACCTTAGGACCTATAATCATTTCAATCAAGAAGCAAATAAGAAACATTTTCCTTTATTTGTTATGGTATTGGAAAGAAATATTTATAAGAGCAATAGAGAACTTTCTTCATGTTTTTATACTCTCATCTCAACACTCGATTTCCTTTTCAGATCTGTTGTGTCAATTTTTCAACAAATTAGCACTTGAACTAATTCTTTAGGATGAACTTGATTAAACTCATTTTAAACAGTAGTAATATAAACTAGATAACTGATGTTTTTCCCCTCTTCATCTTGTACAATTTCAGTATCCTTCTTCCCATCCTCCAATAAACTAGAACTTCCTATGACTTTACTTGGCATTTCAATAACGGAGAGCCAATTATTAATCAGTGGCAATCAGAATTATTCATCATTTCAAAGAGATCAAAGCCTAAATGTATGAAACAGTAAAGTTTTTGGTAAATATCGCATGAAAAAGCACGCACGCTGTAAAATAATGCCATTTGGAGTTTATCATAATATGTAATTTGATAATTAGATTTTGTTATTCTAGAAATATTGATTCATGTTGAACATAGTTAAGGGATCAGCCCATCTAATAATGCTCCATACTTGCCTGGCATATGAGTAGAAATTTTCAGTATAGAGTACTTTCAGTACATTTATGTTTTGCACAGACCGTCACTTTTGAAGTGAGTATTTTACTCCTTAACGATTGACCAATAATCGGATTTTTATTCTCTTGAAATAGAGAACTTTTTTCATGTTTTCATACTCTCATCTAAACACTTGATTTCCTTTTCAGATCTGTTGTGTCAATTTTTCAACAAATTAGCACTTGAACTAACTCTTAAGGATGAACTTCATTAAACTCATTTTTAACCAGCAGTAATATAAACTCGATAAAGTATAAGTCAGTAACAATCAGTAGTGTTCATCATTCCAAAAAGGTCAAAGCCTAAATGTATGAAACAGTAAAGTTTTTGGTAAATATCGCATGAAAAAGCACGCACGCTGTAAAATAATGGCATTTGGAGTTTATTATAATATGTAATTTGATAATAAGATTTTGTTATTCTAGAATTATTGATTCGTGTTGAACACAGTTAAAGTATCAGCCCATCAGATAATACTCCATACTTGCCTGACACGCGTGCAGAAATTTCCAGAACAGTGTACGTTCAGTGCGTGTATGTTGTGCACAGACCATCACTTTTGAAGTGAGTATTTTACTCCTTCACGATTGACCAATAGTTGGATTTTTATTCTCTTGCAGTGGAGTCATACTTCAACTCAATCGCGGCCTGTCTACGGAGTCTGTGATATTGCTAACAAGAATGAGGAACCAAAGAACTGGTTAATAACAAAGTTCATTAACATCAAGAATGCTACACGACTCGATATTGAAGTAACCTATGCCTTCCGTAATTGCCCCTCAAGTAACGTGGGGCCATTTTGTAGAACAAACTTCTCCCTGTATTCTTATCATGCTGATTACAAGTTTCATTCAGACCCAAGACAACTAAATTTCCACAAAGAAACTGTCATAACTCCAAAAACTCTACCTGCGCCTGGGGAGCTCGCAACAAACATATTTTATGGGTCAGTTGTAACAGAAGCAAAGGGAATTTATTTAGCTTTATTAGACCAAGGAGCCTGCCTGATAATAAGAAAATTTGCTGTGAGATATCGTTTCTGCTCTGAAACGGTCCCTTCCAAAATGGTTAGATTTTCAAGAACAGTTGCTCCAGCAAATGACAGCAATTTAACCAAACAAGAAGGAAAATGTACAGATCCTAACTCGATTACGAAAAACAACAAAAAGTTATTTGGCGTGTGCCTTAGTAATGGGGAGTGGAACATTACAGATAACTCAGCCTGCCTTTGCAATTATGGTTATGAATTGACGAATGGATCTTTCCCATGCAAAGGTTAGTGCTGCACTTAAAACCTGGATTTTCCTCCGAAGCGTTGGGTCCAAAATTTAATCATTTAAATAGTTAAACATCTAAATGACCACCCCGTTTATTCATCGTTTGATAAAAAGCTTAGAGAAGCTTCGATACATAACTTACATGAAAATGGACTGTTTGGTCATACATCACATGTTCATATAAATTCAATCGGTGGACGTAGATAAATAAATAGTCAAGGACGTAAGAACCAAAAACGAAGACCCCAGGACAAAGAACCCCTTTTTGCAAAGTACTATTTTTGAAAGTGCCGTTTCGTTTTGCTTTGTCTTGGTTTTTTGCGCAGTTGGATGTATTTATTTATGTGCCCCGTTAGGTTTAAAATCTCCCTTTCACAAATCATCACCGTACTGAGTTATTCTTAAGAGCCCCCCCCCCCCCCCATTTGTTAATTTTTATCTATTCTTCTAGATTTTTATGTCTATTCTTCATTTCCCTTTTTTCGGTTTTGCAAAAATACGGGGTATTGTTTTTCGGCTCTTCGTTTTCGGGTCTTTGTATTTAGGTCTAATAACCCCAGGTTAGGGGTTATATTAAATTTACGGATGCATGTTGTTCAAAAACCCGAATGATAGTCATTATGAGAGTCATAAGGAGTGAAGACAAAAAGAGTTGTCTCGGTAACCAAGCCTCTGGTGATGACTAGTGCAAAGGTTATGAAAATGCGTCTCAGATTCTGTTAAAGACAGTAGTCATTTGCTCGGCAGGATTTTTTTGCCTAATCCCTAAGCAAAGCAAGTTAGAGGGTCATTACATTGATGTTTTCTAAAAAGGAGAATATCAGTTGATATTCCCTTGGTTCTGAAGGAATGGCATTTTGATGAAATTTCACATCGTTTCATTTTAGAGTGTCAGAGAGGCTTCTATAAGGATTCTGTTAGTAATGCAAAATGCGTACCTTGTCCTGCAAATTCAGCATCTGATACTGGCAGAACTGGTTGCACGTGTAAAGAAGGTTACAGCAGATCATCTAATATGGCAGATTGCGAAGGTATACATATACATATTAGTGTTTGGTCTTGTCCTAATCATTATCGACTAATAAAAGTCCTAAAGCCTACAGAGGATCATTTCGATTTGGTCTAACAAAATTCAAAATGCTCAAAGGAACAAAAGGCTCTTTAGTTTTACGTTCTACTTAATGCTTACAACATCGATCAGGATATCTGCATAATTCCTCCCACCATCAACTCAACAACAGCATAGTCTGTTTTGGCCATGAGAAAAGTCTATCTCGTAGAATAATAAAATTGGAGCAAAGAGTGACAAACAAGGAAGCGAAATCTCTTTGCCACCTCACCCGAAAGGCGTTAACAAGAGACGGGTAGGTAGGCGAGAAAAACAACACCACTTGACAAAACACTGTTAACGCTACGAGAGCACTAACAAAACTGAAACCAGGTATTGTAACCGATAAAGAATAGACAAAGGTGTGTCGGTGGCATGTGGCAATTAATCGCTTTGCGCAATAGCTCCCAAAAAGGGAATATTGACCAAAGGTTCGGTCAATATGGCTGTATATTGAACGAGTTCTTTCTTTTTTTTATCTCGGTCCTGAAAACACAGAAAAAGAACAAGGGTAATATCCAGCCATCATGATCGAATGAGCTTGGTCAATAAATGATTTATTGTATCGGGAAAAAATATTTCGTTTTGATAAGAAACAAGATAACTTATTTATTTCCAGAGCCGAGAGAGAAAGCCATCTGTGTTTGTAGCACAATAAACCCACGAGGGTTTTTTATGCTCTCTTCTGCCGCTTTTTGCGACTTCATCGCCGACATTGCCCAAAAATAACCGCTCCATGTACTTCTTCCTCTTGCACAGAGTCAAAGACAACAATCCCTAACGGTTTCGGTAGCCAGTCAGAACAAGGGACTCGCCTCATATTACTTATGGGTGCTGCCAGCGATATGAAAAATGTTATTATGATAAAGTAACCTACATTTATCATACGTGTAAATGTCAGAAAGAAACCAGACTAGTGTAGCTAAGGACCTCTTTTGATAGAAAATCATGCCCAAGTTATTCTTGTAGAAGCTCCTATAGAGGTGAAAGGGCATGCTTCCCCTTAAAACTTTAAAAAATACAGTCTTTTTTGATACCATTTGCAGCATACTAGGATTATATTCAATTGAAAATTTTCTTGGATAACCTGATTGTTACATATTTAACCCCCCAGGGAAAGCGGTCGGCTCTTAGTCCCTGTTTACATTCCAGTTAATGGTATTTACTTTGGTATTTGCGGGAAATGAAATGTTAATCATGATATGTAATGAAGTCACAAAGTATCAACAAGTCTACGTTTATGTGTGTCTAATTGCAGTGTCTTTTTATTCAAATGTACAGTCAGAGTAAAAGTACTGATTAACATAACCATGGTCATCACCAGTGAAAGTTGTACTGATGGGAAATACGACATACATAATACATACATACTGACTAGACTCAAGGAAGTGGTAACCATCTTTTTTAGAGCAATATTTCTATTTATATCTTTATTTCTTTCTTCTATTTCTGCCGTTGCACATCGTACAGTTAAAATTTTAGTTTTGGCTTTCGTTCGAGAATGGCTGGCTATCAAAAGAAATAGAGACTTATTTTAATGAACTCAAAAATTCCAAATGAGCCTGTTAAGCACTTGCATGGGCATGCTATGAACGTTTATAAAAGAGGTTTTTCATTACAAACTGGTAATATTCTAAATTTTTTTGCCGGTGAACATTCATATGTTTATCTGATTGTGTGCTGGTGTTTAAGTTGCCTGATGAACTTCTCGAACTCCTCTTCAGTTTCACTTTTCTGTTCCTTCTTTAGATGGAAGAGGCTTTTGCTTGGAGATTTGTAGGTTTCAAAAGTGTGCACTTGAAAAGTAGCATTAGGTTTGTAAATTGCCTGGATCAGCAAATGAATTATAATTTTCCGGTTTCTAAAGCACTCCATCCTCTAATGACCCACGTCTTTCGTCTTAATCAAGGTGTGAAAGTACAACTTTTTACCTTGCAATGATCTTCGATTCCGAAGCAAAAGAGCAAGATGCTATAGTCGTACTTCGTAATGCTTCCAGAGATGGGAAGCTTGGAGACTTCACCGTGAGTGCTATAAAAAGGACAAGATTGGAAATTGACTTCGAAACTGGAACTACTGAAGCAGGCACAATAACTCCACCTGGCAGTAGGTTTTAATCCTTCGATACAGACATTATAGTTGATTGGTAGCAGAAATCTTAGTCCATGATATGCTTCAATTGGAGTGGTTAATCATGGAATGAGATTTAATCACTTCCAAGCGAAACACATTCACACATTATGCACGCTGCACAAGTATGTTCAGCATCTATTTGGAACATTCTTCTTGTTTATGGTATCCATGTTGATGTACTTGGTTGTACTGATCTTTTAAAACATCATACAGATACATCTTAAGGTTATTCATGTTATGAGTAATTATTGTAAATATAAGCTTCTAGATTTCTCCAGACTACTTAGTCATGCAGATTCGCAAACCATAGAACTTTCCAGAACCTTTCATCAAGTCACGCATTTATTATGCAATACTTCTAAAAAGGTCTTATGTAAGCTTCTGGAATGTTCCAGAGCACTTTGTGAATATATATAAAGACTTACTTATGTAGTAGTAAGAGTAGTTGTTGTTGTCGGAGGGACGACTGTTTTGAAAGCCCTACCGAGAGAGAGCTACTGGGGAAAATTGCTCATTTCAAGGAACTTTGGCTACAGCAGTGAGATTGTGTCAGTCGTGGGATTGTGTCAGTGGTGTGCTAGGATATAGACTGTGGTGGGCTTAATTAAGTTTATTAACGATAAGTATTGTACTGCTTCGAGAAGTCGCTCCTTGTTAAGAACATTATTCGCTGTTTAATAAAGTAGTTAAGTTTGTGAGATTGAGTGTTTTTCTGTCGGTTAGATTATACCGTTACATTCTGTATAACACCACAAGAGCTAAGGGCTGCAGGGTGGAGAAGGGATATACCCTTGGCTAGAGTGTGATAAAAAAAAATAGAAGCTCAAACAATAACTTGCGGGGCCTTTGTTTCCTAACTGCGATCTGAGAAGTAAAGGCTAAAGCAGTATTCCCTATGGGAGGAAAGGTGCAAGATGTCATTCAATAAAAATCGAACGGTGTACGCTTCTCCGCTAATATTACAAATGGGTTCTCATACCCAGTTAAACCCCTTCTTCCAAGTAATTTGTCATGAATTAAATAAAAAGTTATGTGTAGAAAAAGGCATCATGACTAAAACGGTTAAGCGGAGGATTGCCATAATTTAGTTTGAGGAGGCATATATTTCATACGTTGTTCAACTCTTGTATTCAAGGTGCCACAGGGATCACTGTTGGTGCAGTGGTTGGATCAATTGCCGCGCTGGCTGTTGCTGCTGGAATATTTGTCTTTTTCGTACGGAAGTGGAGAAAGAACTCAAATGGTAAGAGTAGTATTAATGCCAACTCTAGCCCCCAAGAAAAGTCGCGTAGTATCAAGCAGCTGAAAACAGTTTATGTTTTTTATAGCCTTTTTTAAAAATACGGTATGTCACTGGATTTCGAAACAGTTCTAATAAATCCCTTTAAAAAAAAGATATTGGTGTCCAACACCGTTATATTATAAAAGATGTAATGAAACTTTTTAACTGAAAATGAATACTCTCTAAACTTTTAAGATTCCCTGAAACAAAGGTGGCAAATTTGCGATGAAAGAAAATTAAAGAAAATACAACTCAAATCCACTGCAAATAACACCGAACAAAATTGAGTACGAGAAAGTGTCCACATCAATTTTCAGTGTCAAGGTTTAAGTCTGTGGAGGCCAGATTACCTGATATTGCGAAATAACGCGCAACGCGCGCGAATACCATAAAATGTAGTTTGAGAATCAGAAACAGTTACGTGGCACGCCGACCAGAGTATCACTGAAGCCTCTGAGTGTTTAGGTGAGGCTGGGTGAACACGGCAAATCTTCTCTATAATCTGTTGCCTTTATGAAATACACACATATCCAAAAATTCATGACCGTGATTATAGGTTCTCGTTTGATCGGGTTCTATAATTCTATGATTTCAATTATAACCCTAGACCTGGTGACCACTTTCTATTGAAACTGACCATGTGTAAAATGAAATAAATTTCAGAAAACATCATTCTGCATTGCCTTTGAATTATTTGTTACTTTCTCTTAATATACTTTTCGAGCTGGTTTTTCTTTGCTATCTTCTCACTTTACGTTTTTCATGTTTTTCATACTTTTTGTCTTTTTTATCGTTCTAGAAATAATAAGAAGAGAGAGGTGAGATTTTTAGAACGATAAATTATCGTCCAATTTCATGTTTTGTTTTTGATACCAATTGTAAACTGTATGCAACTGTGAATTTCAAGCATGGATTATGATAGTTACGCCTAGAGCAGGAGCTTCATCTAAAGTCAATTTCCCAGAGCATCCGTAACGTAATGTCGTTAAGACTACTCACCAGACCTTTTGAGAATGGACTATTCAGAGATAATTATCTTTCCTTAGAGCTAGTCCACTCAATGAAAGGCATAGATGCATGGTTCCTAATCTTTATGAAACCTTTTTTGAGTCAGTGCAGCAGCGCAAAATGTGACATGTTGTCACTAATCCTTTCGAGACTAATACTTATAGAGTGCCTAAATGTGTGCTTTCCTAGCTGAACAAATCGTCAACGTGCTTCTTCCGATTGAACTCGGATGCGACCGAAAACGTGATTTTCTTTTTTACTTTTAGGACAAACAGAGATACAATCGAGGAAATAGAGAATGTTTTTGTAAGTCGCTTGAAGATTTAACTCTTAACCTTATTGTGGTACAATATTATATCATTTTTTTGTCAAGAGGGCACGGTAACGAATCCTTCAATCTGATTGATTCTTAGCGCAGTCCGGATTTTCCTACCTCTGCCGATGGGCACAGTAACGCTTTCGTGGGTCGCGCAGTATATTCCTAGCTTCATTGCAATTTTTTTCATAAATGTATGTTGTTTTATCGGCTGGGCAGCATTTTTAAGCACGGACTTCGGTCACAATCTTAAGGCCTAAATTTATCAATAATTATTTGCTTCCTTGTTCTCAAATCAATTTGTTCGTTTGGATTACTGTTCCGAAGTTTGCATAGAAGTCTTTTAATTCACCGTTATCATCACGCAAATAGAAATGTTTTGCTTAAGCCTAAATCTTCAATTTATTTCCTTTACCTTTTACTCGCTGAGACATTGTTTAGTTTATGGAGGATCTTCCCATAATTACAAGCACCTTTGAGTTTAAGGAAAAAACGAAAATGTTATATACTAGCCTTGTTCGGTCCTTATTGGGAAAGCCTGTACCCTCTGTCTTGACAAAGAGCTTGAGGATAACATGTCTGTACTTTGACAGAGATTGGTGATCTAAGTTTACGTCGTTCTCCATTTCAATTGCGTAACTACCAAACAAAAAAACTTTTAATAACATGGCTGGAGCTTTATTCCCTTTCTTAAGTGCGATACGTTTTGTGTCTTTGAATAAAATTTACGTTGCTGACAAATTCGTTCAAATTTGATTAAATTATTTCTTACCAGCGGTGGTTTGTCTTTTATCTTCACTTATTCCGTGTTCGTATCTGTACCACCCTCGCTCTGCAATAATATTATTTTATAAAATGCTTCTCCAGTACATTGTACCACTCAGAGACGAGGCTAACACCACCACAAATCAGAACGATCATCAGTGTAATCTGTAGGAAACAGAAGAACAAAATTGAAAGTTTAATACGAGCCAGCACCTTTATATTATTATTTTTTAATTTTTTACTATCGCACTTCCAGTAGTAACTCCCAAAGAATGGAAGATAGTGCCATAAGTGGTCATGAAATTCCTACAGGAAACAGCTGAAGAAAATTTAAAATTTAATACGAGCCAGCACATTTTATTTTTCTACTTTTATATAATTATAATGATGATATTATGCAACACATTCGCAAGAAAACTTTGACATGAACCACGGAATGAAAAAGAAGGTAGATTTGAGAAACGTTCCACTGTAGCCCTAGTAAATGATTCCTTTTATTATTTTAAACTCAAAAGACTGAGCTTGAGATGGCGGAAGCTTCTCAAAGCCACCAGTATATGGCATTGGATGAGAGGAATCGGTCACCGGCGAACTGTCCACAACCGAGCCAGTCCGTCACTGAATACATCTCTACATATTCATCACCACGCTGTTGGGAGATTCCTACAGAGCATGTGACTCTAGAAAAGGTCGTTGGTAAAGGGGCTTTTGGTCAGGTTGCCAAGGCAACAGTCATAGGCCTCCATGGGAAACCAACGAAGACACTTGTGGCTGTTAAGATGTTGAAAGGTATCAAATACTTCAAATAATAGGATTTGTTTCAGTGAAATCCCAACGGTAGCACTCTTCTGGAAAGACTCAGCCTTAGGCAGGTAGCGTCAAGAGATTAAGCCTTCTTCTCGATCCTGAAGGTAGCAAGGCAAGCCTAATCTCCCCTCCCCCCAACCCTTCCTAAATGGGAGAGTAAGGTTCATTTAGCAGTAGTACAATCAGCAGTCAACTAAACGTGACCTCAGTTAGTTGATCAGGATCGTGAGACAATTTAAAACCAGCTATCAAATAGACCATGGAGAAATATGGACGTGATCCTCGCAGTTATGAACACTATTAATGTAGTAGTGAAAATAACGCCATGGAAAAAATTCAGGCCTGTGCGGGCCTTATTTTCTCTTCTACTTAACTAGTGTTCATAACTGCGAGGATCGATTCCATAGTCAGATCGTTTCCTCAAACGTAGTTCACATGTATGATTTTCATATATTTACAGTCATTTATAGACCATGAATGAGTTGACCAGACCTGCGTAGTCGAGAAATGACACGACAAGCTTCTCACGTGGCCTCAGCATGAAACTTGCTGGTGCAGCGCCCTCTGATATCCGAAGTCGTACAATTTTCTTACAAATTTATCAGAAGAGCTATCTTTTCCTGCAAGAACATAGCGACAGAGACATTTATTTGTAGAGAATTAAATTCTCGCCGACAATCGACACTCCTTCCTCCCACCTTTTTAAAAGTAGCAAACCTCAAAGACTGTTTTTCCGAATTAAAATTAACATAAGGGTGGTCCCTTTCAACATTAAAGCTCAGCGGGAAAAGGAAAAAATGTCTCCGCTACGCGTATGCCGCTCAGCAATTGTTTTGTACAAATCTTAAGCTAATTAAATTCAATATCATTAAAGTATGGTCATACTGGTATAGCAATGGAATGAGGGGTTTTGTCATTGTATTTGTCGACTGAGAATAATGTTTGAAATTTATAGAAATTTATAGTTACTTGCGGAGTATTACAGTCCTAATTCAGTCCGTCTTATCGAGTTTTACACACGAGCTCCAAAGATAAAGTTGTATAAGATATTTTATGACTATTACCATTTCATAACCTTGTGATTTTAGATAGGATGTTCAATCACTAAACAAAACGAGGCTCAAAGTTCGGAAGGAAATGTGCCACCTATTTATAGTTTAGCAAGTCAGAGAATATCAACTGATAATTTCTGAGGTACAGTTACTGATATTGCTTGTAAAGGTAACAGCTGTCGGGTGATCATCTTGCAGATCACGCTCCTGGGTCGTACAGGAAGGATTTGTTGTCCGAACTTCGATTGATGAAGGAACTCGATGCTCATCCTCATGTTATTAAACTTCTGGGATGTGTCACGAAATCTGGTAACTATGGAAAAGTATGCCTTAATCGCCCAAACAGCCAAAACAAAGAGCAGATTTAGTGCTTAATATAAGCATATTTTTATGTTTACCATATTTTACAGGGCCATTGATGGTGCTGATTGAATACGTTCCCTATGGAGATCTACTGGGATACCTCAGAAAGAGCCGTGGATTAAATGACACTTACTTCAAAGATCCGGATATCAAACCACAAACTAATCTGACGTCAGAGCAGCTGATGAAGTTTGCGTGGCAAGTTGCCGATGGAATGTCGTATTTGTCATCGATACCAGTAAGTAGGAACCCTATCTCTAGTTAGTGAAATGTTACTTTGGCATATGTTGCTGAAATCGGATATAGGTCATGACTTTTCATTCTTTTCGTTCAATTCTTCTGGACCCCTCAATTCATTAACATTAATGATTTCATTTTATTTGTTGTAGATTATCCATCGCGATCTTGCAGCTCGTAATGTGTTAGTTGGAGAAGGAGAAACGTGCAAAGTAACAGACTTTGGTATGGCCAGAGATATCCATGAGGACAACATTTATCAACGGAAGTCTAAGGTACTAAATTGGTTCAGTTAGCTAAAGATCTGTTTACAGTCTACTACCGGTAAAGTCCGGTTTATCCTTGATCATGATCTTTTCCTTAGCTTTTCCAACGAGTTCTGTGTTTCTAATTTAGGGGCGTCTCCCTGTTAAATGGACTGCCACTGAGGCATTGCTGTACGGAAAATATTCTATAAAGAGTGATGTGTGAGTACAAAGGCTTCATAAGGTCCATAGGCAAACTGGAAAAAGTTATTGGATGTCTAATGTATGTTATGCGTTGCATTTGTTTTAAATTGATGTGGAGATGTGGAGGCATCCTATTAAGAAGGGGTGGTAATACCCTTTCTGGCTTTAAGTCATAAGTAACGGCCCAGGTGTCGCTCCTATAACAAGTCTATTGTGCTTCCCACGATATTTTGCCGAAGATGTCAGTACAGACAAGAACATTTATTTCTGTTAATGCATCTCGTTTGTTTTACAGGTGGAGCTACGGAGTTCTCCTCTATGAGATCTTCACGATTGGTAGGTCGCAAGATTAATAACCAGACCATTAATTTTAGCGTCAACGTGTCAACAAAAGTGACTCTTGTGTTGACACGTGGTCATGAAGTAAGCAGGGTGAACCATACTCTGAGGAATTCAGTTTTGCCTTTGTGTTTTGTAACTGCCAGGCCACCTTAGATTGCCTCAGCTGCTGAACTTATTCGAAAAGAAAAAAAAAACAAACAAGGAACAATGGTGCAGGAATTATATTGTCAAAATATATTTAAAAGTGTCAGGCCCTTCTTGGAAAAGTTTATTGAGAGTACCCGCTTTATTTTAGGTGGTTCACCGTATCCAGGGAAGGATGGAAAAAAAATGGCAAAGTTGTTGGAGGAGGGATACAGAATGCCCAAACCACAACATGTGGATGAGAAGTTGTATGAAAAGATTGTGTTGTTGTTGTTGTTGTTTTTTACGTTCCTACAGCGATAACATTGATTTGAAAAGTTCTTCTTGTGAAAGTTGCGTGTGCAGCTCAAAATTAAACCTGTTTTTCTTTCTGAATGAGCCTACTTAGGGGAAACATTGGAATGAGTCAGTGATCACGAGTTTGTCTCTTGTGGTCATTAAAGAAAGGAACAAGCTTTCCTACCTTATATTGCAATCATGATTTTGTGCCTAAAAAAATCCTAACTGAGGGCAGTAAGAGCGAATAATGATATATCCTTGACTTCTTTGTGTTTCAGGTATGACATAGTGACAAACTGTTGGGATGACGACCCTAACTTGAGACCATCTTTTGAAAAGCTGAGGGAAGAACTCAAAGAAATGGAAAACCAGCACAAGGTAGATTTTTGGAGCTAATTTTGATCGTTTTAAGTTCCATCTGGCTTACGCAGGGTGACCTACAAACGCAGAATATCGTCTACTTCAAGGTAGCAGATTTTGGGTATTATAGTTTATTATGAAAATTACAGAAGTTTCGAAGCTCCTTTGCCTAAATTATGAGGTAACAATGATATAACAGGATTCCACCCAGTGTCCTTACACAAGTTCCATAGCTTGTTCATAAAACACGGAAGGGGAGTGATGTTTTGTTTCATAGAATTCTCTGAATCCATCGATGAAGACCCAAAGTAAATGCGAAGTTTTATCGAGTAAGTTCCAGTGTGGTGCTTCGAACCTTTCGTTGAGTCTTAAAAGAGGTACACTATGATATTCGTTAGCTTTTTCTTTATTTTTTTCTGATATCGTAATTTAGAATCTACCACTGTCGAATGCATGTGATATTTGTGTGACCAAGGGGTGCTCGAGCGTTGCATGTCTCTTTTATTTTGATTATTTCCAAGTATATTCCATCATCAACATGCTCTTTACGAAGGACGAAAAGTCATTTAACCTTTATTTTTTTGGCAGGGGCTGATAAACTTAAGCAATTACGACGATCGACTCTACGTTAATGTTAACGATCTAGCTGTGTAACCGATTGCATTCTTATGGAGTGAAGGATTAAGTGATAAGCCTTGCAGCCCTTGGAGTTCGTATGCTATTTTCTCTGTGTATTTGAAGTTAAAATTTCATCCTTTGTTAATACAAAGCAAGCTGTTTAACAGCGAAGGGAGGAACATTATAACTTTCCTTTAGTTTTATGTGTATCTTTTAGGATTTTTATCTTGAAAAGACATGGAATTTTTTTAGTGATATAAATTAAAAATAATGTTTCAGAGTAAATATTCATTTTGGTGTAAAATGTAAAACAAATCGCTCCAATTGTGTATTCTTTTTTGGAAGCAAATCCAATGACAAAGTATGAAAAGATACTTAGCATAGTGAACGTTAGAGATTTACTGTGAAGAGCCCGCTCTATCGATCAGAAAATTGTGCCACTTATGTCATTTAGAGCGAAGTCTGGGGAGCCCGAATAAGCCCCCCGAATAAGCCCCAGGGAAACCGAAATTCCTCTTCTAGCAAATGAACATCATTCGTTGAGGAATTTATAAGAATAATAAAGTTTTTATGACAAATTTATTTGACGGCTGTTTTTTGAATTGCAGTCTAAATCGCAGGATTGTTAATGAAGGTAATGATTGGACAAAGTTCTTTTCTTTTGTTATTTAAACAATTGCATTCCGCTCAAATTTTTTTACGTTAGGTTGATACATTTTCTGTGTTGTACAGCGTCGTAAAAATCAATGAATAGTGTCTGTTGGTGATCACGATAGGGCGTTGAAGTCTTAAGCGGCATCACCTGTTAGGGAATCTCATTTCCACTCTGAACAAGTCAAGGGTGAACGGGTATTCTGGTTCGTGGCAAGAAGAACTGACCAAGGAAGATAAGACTGACCGTCAGCGCCCGCTTAAGATTGCATATGGAAAAATGCAACTGCATTGCAATATAGTTTAATAAAGATGAAGCCGATGAGGAACGCCAATCATAAGATAGTGGTCATTTTTGCTTATGCGAAGTATCGGAGCATCAGGAATACGTCATATTCTCTCTTTTAGCGAATTAACATCAGTTTTCGGGGAATTTATCGGAAAGTTTTAGTTGAAGTTATAACTACCATGAGGCTTTGAAGTTCTGAGCGGTATTCCTTTTTTGAAATCCCATTTTCACACTGACCAAATCAGGAATGAGCGAACTTTCTGCTTTGTAGTGAGAGGAACTCGACGATAGGGATTTTTCCCCTGCCCTTTTCGACTGTGTATAGAAAATCTAGAGCTCTGTAATACATATTAAAACGTGCCATAGGAGGAACGCCTATTGCAAGACGACTGCCGTTTTTTTCTCGTTTGTACAGCCCAAACCAAGGCCTCAGTTATTACTGAACCGCACAAACATCGTTGGCACGTTTGAAGTGTCACAAATAACGAAAGGGTTAAGTTGTACATCACACCTATGAACTTTTACCCTCCCCTTACTTGGCATTTCAGCCCAGGCGGTGTGCGCACCCTGATTGCGTTTCATTGTGGAAGCGTTATCAGAAAGTGAAAAGGCAGAAAGCGCAGCTTTTGACAAAAAAATCCTTCAAAGTTAAGCTATATCTTTTTCCTTTAACTATAGTTTATCGTAATTTGACTCACACAGAATCGGAAGAAGTATGTTCTGTTCGTATTTGTCGCGTACTCAGTTGGAATTCAAGGACAAACGAAACGTTGTTTAGTATGGAATTTGAGACCGGTTTTTCTAAGATCTAATTTGAAGCCTCTCAAACGTTTCAAAAACGCGTTCCAACGGTATTTGTGTTTTTATACGTGTTTTATACGTGTTTTTATTAGCGCTGGTGTTTGAGACCGGTTATGGCCGCTAAAAGGCCTATTATTATTGCGTTACATAGCATTACCATTTAAGGTGATTGTACGATAAATATACTATTGAATAAAGGACGGTTGAAGTAGAGCAATGAAAGGACTTACTTGATCTATGAATACTCTATACTGTGCAAGGCAACATCATACATTCCTCCATACATGTCCAATACACAGCAATAGATTATATTCCGATGGAAAATGTGGTTTTTCGATAGAATAGGCAAAATTCTATTCGTGACATCTTCCAACGGAAAAAAATAGTTCGGCAGGTAGAACTTAAAACTTTTTCCTGGAGTTTGTTGGCTCTAATACAGAATCTCAAAGTGAAACGTTCAGTGAAATCCGGCCGAATTGAAACTCTTAAAAACACGCGAGTTTTTTTTCACATGACAATTAGAAAACAAACTGTCTAGGGCTTGTGTTTTATGAAAGAACGACAGCCGAATTCACTGGTATATAGAGATTGCTCGGGATGAAAGCGCCGTAACACTCGGCTGCTGTGGCTGATGTGGCCTTCTACTCAACGCATCGGTAAGGATAATATAGCAAGCTCTTAGTTGTTTACTCGAAGGGCGACCGTTGTAATTTCTGAGACTTGCTTCACTCCGATGACCATATCGCCATAATGAGCTAGCCGCGATGAACCTCAGCGTGATTGCTGAGTCTCTCTGACACCGTCATGATTAGTATGAATTTTAACAATTATGCCAGCTTGGCTATATTTTTCATCACTTCCGTTTTGTTCTGTGTTGTTTTTCATCACGAAACTATATATTCTAGAGGAGTGTTACCTGTGTTTGATTTTTATCACCTTACGTAACCTTGCAATCTAACCGGTAACCAGTCTAAGCGAGCGTGAAAACCTACAAAACTCAGACTGTCCGTTTCGTTTTCTCTTTGAGAATTTTCGTCTCTGCTCACGTTATAATAACGTAAGTACGGCGCTTGGCATGTTTACAAACCTTTGTTTGGTTCTTCTGTTGCTACTTGCCGGCTTGCGTGTTCCGAAATTTCACTTTTAGTTAACGAAAAAAAGCTAGAGAGAAGTCTGGGAAATGGTCCAACGTAGTACAATTTGGCAGATGGCGTGACAGCTTCAGCTCAGCTCTGTGTTTTATACTCTGTTAGAGCACGCTCTTTCAGTCAATGACAGCGCGCGTCATATCCGATCTTGTAATAATCCTCTTTAGTGTGGTAAGTTTTAAGGTGATATTGTCCTATATATGTTCTTTATTTTAGGCAAAGCTTGATGAGATCGTGCAAAAAAAAAAAAAAAATGTCTTCTTTGTGCTCCAAACATTGTTTAGGTAACTTTTCTCACCGGCAGAAATAACTCCTGGAAAGTCTTTCTCTCTTTGTAGTGCGTTTGCATGTCAAGGGTCGATTCCCAATTAAATATCTTTCGTTAAAGACAAAATTTCTGATTTTGATATTTATACAGCCATCGGCTGTTAGTGTGACTGCTGTCATGTGAGAATAGATTCTCAACAAAACTACAATTTGGATTCTTTCTGAATCTCGTCAGGTGCCTCCTTCGGAGGAATTTGTCACGAAGGAACGTCTGGAGTCGCGCAGGCCCGTCAACACATTTTAACTTTCGAAGGATCGGCAAGAAACAGTGAATCTCTATTACGTTCCACGTATTCATGCTATTCTCGCTGCCACAAAAGATGTTCACTCGACTGCCACAGGATACAAATGACTTACTTTTCTTTTGCGATTATGATGCAATGTTACAAAAGTGCGCACATCACCTGGCTCCACCCACTTCTGTAGTTACTGTTTCAGATCAATCCATCTACAACAAAATGAAACAACTTGCAACTGTTCGAAAATGAAATTTGTAAATTTTTTTCCCTCCGTCGCGCTCGTGTGTACCAACTTCATGAAAACTTCTTCCTAAAATCGTTTCACTTCCCTTGGTTCTTGAGTACCCAAACAACAGCGGAATATTTGCGAAAATAATTGCGCACCTATCTTAAAAAAAATTTTGATATTGTAATTGTTTCAGAGCACCAAGTAATTGAATTACTTTGCGTATTGAAAACAACTGGGCGTGGTCGTAAAGGTCTGACTTCTTATGTATGGTGCTTAGATTTGAGCATACTGATCGTCCGGCCTTGCACAGTTGTCATCTTTTGACCTTTTAGAAAGAGTTGAGTTTGTATCTCATGTGACCAGTTATCGGATAAATCCTTAATAATGAAATTATTCCGTGCAACTTTAGTTCTTTGGCTAATCGCTATTTTGCGCCGAGTTTCAGGAGAAGCAGGTAAGAGTTCGCATCAGACGACTGAAGGGTGTTTCAGTTCGAGAATTAACCTTTTAATTAAGTTCAGCAAGCAGTTAAATACGACAAGTTCTGCCACGCCATACGACTCAAAGCCACTCAAACTGCCGAGCCAAACAAAATTTAAAAAAAAAACATGCTATGCATTTTTTCGTGATTGTGCTCCCACGGGGTGTTACTACAATTAATTGCTACTTGGCTTCGGTAAATCCTGGACTTTGTGCGACTTTAGCAAAACGTATTAAGTAAGCTTCCCGTGTTAAATGAGAGAAGTAGAATGTTATTGAAGCGGTTGCATTTCTTCTCTCCGTTCATCACTGGAAGGCGAGGGTAGAGAGCCTTTCATGAATCGATGCTATAACTGTTGTGCACTTTAGACGATGGGCTTTGACTGAAAACTCGATCTTTGAGAAGGGCATTTCAATTGATACTTCCACCTTTCTCAACGTAAATTAGGGTAATTTAAATATCATGCGAATCTGGAGCTTAATGAGATCGAAGGACCAACGTAAATGACCTATTTTTGAGGCAGCATCAACTTTCTCTGCTTCTTATGATTCATATGTCTGGACACAGACCACATATTTTTATGCTGTTATGTATTTCGCTTCAAAACAACTTCAACTGGATTTCCGCCAAGTAATTAATGTCAAACTGAAATACAGTTTCGGTCACGTAATATGTAGATTTAGCCAAGCCTAAAAGCGGAGCTCTTTCAGTTACATGCAGTATATAATGTCGATATCGGTTGCAATTATTATTTAAAAAAATTTTTTTTTGAAACCTTTGCTTTTATTACAAAACATTCTACAAAACATTACTTACAGTGCAAGACTCATTACGCTACACTACTTACAGAACAGTATTATGTAGTATCCATATGTCTTTCTTTAAAGAAAGTTTTTTTGCTCCAACTTTTAGGGCTCGTTTGATCTTCGGTGTGAATCTTGACGTTGAGCAAATTATCGAAGTCCTTTGACTTAGCCTTGTACAGGTTAATTTGGGTCGATTCGTTGTAGGAAAAGATATTACCATTTCAGGTAAAGAGTGATTTGTGTTGGTGGTGTCAGAGCCTTTGCCTAGAGATCATAAGCGTTTAGGAATAGCGCTAACTACTAGATAATACTGTAAGAAATTGGCTTTACAGAAATATTTATCACTGGAATGTTAAAATATTGCCACTTTCACTCAAATGATCGTTAATCGATAGAATGCCTTATTTAAACCATTCATTAAGGAAGATGGGTTTCCCGTCAACCAATATATCTTTGTTATTAAACAATATTAACTCCTGCTTTTGATTGTACGAGTAAAGAGTTTTTATTTCATTGAAGAATTCTAGTATCTTCTTACAGGTGAATGGGATATCATCAAAGTAATTCGTGTCGTAGTTTCACCTTAGTAGAAAGTTTAACCCTCCCTTACTTCGGAAAGAATGTTTTGGAATAATACACCAATCACTATTGTCCGAAATCCACAACAGTCTCGAGATCCAGGTGAGTTTTAGGGCTTTTAAAATAACATCAAAATCGGTCATGCGTATGCCACCGTTGTCTAAATCTAGGTAAAGGCCTGATCTTTTTATCTTATTTTTTTTTTGCTTTTCCAGAGGAACTTGAAAGATTTTGTTCTTCCAAGTTATACAATTCCCATGGGAACATCCAGATTAGAGGCCGAGTAGATAAGTTGCGAGATATCCAAGGTTTTAGGGCTTGTTTACATGGAGGTGGGGAACCCCAGGTAGGTAAGGTAACCCGGCTAGGAACGGTACAAAGTTTTAAAACATACATGTTTCGCTTTTGAGCTTTTTGCTATGAACGCGACCCTGGCCAGGCGGGTTACCCCACTTTGAGACGTTTACATGGCAAATTGTCACCCCGGCTGACAGGGCTACCCTACCTGGCAGACCGGGCAACCTGCCTAGGCGGGTCACCCCACCTATCATGTAAACGCAATCAAAATAAAATGAGAAATTATATGGACAGGCGTGTTACCCCACCTAGGTGGGTTACCTTACCTACCTGGGGTTCCCCTCCTCCATGTTAACATGGCTCTTCCAAATATCGTCAAATCCCGTGAAGTCCACATATCCAGCTTAGTTTGCAACTTTTGGATCTTTTTGTGGAAGTTGAGCTCGTTATTCTCCTTAATATTGTACGAAAAATATATCCCCAATATCTTAACAGGGCTGTGGAACCATTTTAAATCCAGGGGCTTATTTTTATTACTTTCCCATTTCCCCAACCAAAGCGCCTTCGTTTTCTTTACATTTAGGGACAAACCAGCGATTCTTCCGAAATTCCCAACAGTTTTCAAGGCCATTTCTAAAGATTCTAAGTCAGCATTGAATAGGGTAGCATCATCAGCGAATTGGGACAGCTTGATTTCCATACCGATGATTTTGATACCTCTCACGTTGGAATCCTGACGTATCTTTTTTGAGAGTACCTCCGCAGAAAGAATCAAAAAATTAGGGGAAAGGGGGCAACCTTGTCGAACTCCTTTTTATGGTTTAAACCAGCTGGTTACAAAACCATTTTTTTGTACTGCACTTTCTTTGTTCTTGTAGAATATCTTAATCCAGCGCTTTATGTCATTACCAAAATTAAAATGGTCCAGCGTCTTCATTATAAAGGGCCATTCAATCGAGTTAAAAGCTTTTCGGAAATTTAGTGACTTTAGAATGCCAGGCAGGATTTGTAGACTCGTATATTCCATTATCTCACTTACAAGTCGGACATTTTCCCCTATGTATCTCCCTTTTACAAAGCCAGTTTGTTTAGAGTGGATCAGGTTTGGTAGTGTCGATTCAATGCGTTTGGCTATTGCTTTTGATGCTATTTTAAGATCAACATTAAGCAGTGTAATTGGTCTCCAGTTTGAAAGATCTAAGAGTGACCCGTCTTCTTTCGGTACCAAAGTAATGATTCCCCTTCGTTGTGAAATGGAGAGTTCACCTTTCTCGTGCGCATCGTTGAAACTTGTTATTAAATCGTTTCCTAAAAGTTCAAGAAATAGGTACAAAATTCGACGGTAAATCCGTCTTCCCCTGGTGCTTTATTATTCTGAAAAGTTTCTGGTATCTTTTTGCATTCTTCGTACGTAAGAGGACCCTCCAAGGTTTCTTGCGCGTCCTCTGAAAGCTTAGGGATTTCAGCATTGTCAGTGGATGTGTCATACGCAGTTTCAGAGAAGGTTAAATCCGAGGTATATAGGTTTCTATAATAGTTTTCAGCCCGCCCTAGAGTCACTGTCTCGTCGCGCCAAATAGAGTTATCTTGTGATCGAAGTTCACTGATCGTTTTTTCGTTGTAATGACTTTTTTCAAGATTGAAAAAACTTTGGTGGACGTTCAGCGTTTCTATCCAGCGGCATTTTGCTCTAAACATCGTCTTTTTTCCTTTTTCTTCGTAAATTGATTTAAGTTCCATTTCCAGTCCGTCATACTCCCGTAGCACTCCATCGATGTAAGGGGAAGAAAAATTATCGCAGATAATAGCATCAAGCTGGTCTATTCTACGTCTTAATTCCTGTGCTCGGTTGCTGATATATTTTGCTTTACTTTTGGAAAAGGAAATAGTTAGTGATCTGATTTCCATTTTCATTAACTCACAACTGGGTCATTCACTGAGTCATTGGCGTAAGAATAATCAACTTTTGGTTGTACAAAGGGATTAATTAAAATACACACACCTTTACAATGCGTGGTGCCATGTGAGAATAATAGCTCGCTAGCCCAATTTTTTTTTCTGAATATTTTCATCGGCTCGTTCTGAATATGTTTCTTGTAAAAAATAAATGTTTGCTCTATGATCTCTTAGGTATGAAAAAATACTCCTCCTCTTGATTTGAACTCTGATTCCGCAAACGTTCAAACTTGGACAAATTACCCGTATACATATTATTCGATAGAAAAGAGAAAAACGAATTAAATTACGTCAAAAAAAAGAGATACAAAAACTCACTAAAGTATAAACAATCCAAACAACGCAGACAAACAAATACACACAACAACACAAGAGAGAGCAACTAAACCTTTGTGCAAGTAGGATAAAGAGAGAAGTCACAGAACCAGACAGACTAAGTCCGTCCCCTCTCCCAAAATACTTCTTAGCAGGCTACAGATTCTCGAGGTCTTCCGATTCGATGACTTTGCAATTATATTCTATTGAGCGTGACTGATAATTTCGGTTGGGAAAATGAGCCAAAATTAAAGGAGAGGGTAAACGACTTCGACTTAAGACATCACCAATCGATGAGAACAGTGATTTAGTAGAACAATACACACAATCGTATGGGCTTCTCTTATATCTTCTCTTGAAGTTGCCAGGTGTGACTGCTTGCTCCATTGTTTTTTTCCTAGCGTTTTAACCTCCTTTGATAAGCGTCGAATATTGATAAAAAATCTCTTTAACTCGTGTTTAAAGCTGTCATATGATTGTCCTCTGGCTGGAAATACACAACTTCTCTCTGAGATGTTTTCTGTTATTTAATTTGATAACCTCTGCTGGAACTCAATCTAATGTCAGTGTCTTTAAACCAACTATCCATGATCTTCACAACTCTAACAATTGAAATACGAAATTTTTCTATCATGTTTCTTGCGCAGCGAACGTTTGATTTAAAGGAAGACAAGCTAGAACTAGAATATCATAATTAGAACTTGATGATGAAGAGAGACTTAGGATTTGTTCATGAAGATATTTGTAGAAACTTGGAAATAATACCAGGATTTCATTTGTACATTACAGAAATCAATTAAGAACATCGATCCGGTTTTTTTTCTCTAGTTTTAAAGTTGAGTTGATCTTGTTATTGGCCATACTAATGAGGTTGAAAAGTTTTAGATGGTATTCTCTTATAACAACAACAACAAACGATTTTTATGGAAGGTGGAGTTGTGGCAACATATTAACATGAAACATAACAACAAATTTTATTTATCTGTAAAAAGTTCTAATTTGACCGTCTACTGGCAAATACTTGTAATATATTTCAACCCAACCATTTTGCAAAACTTGTAGACACCATTACGAAATAACTAGTCAGGGAATTGGAAAATTTACAGCATATCCACCATGTCTGTAATGCTATGTCCAGAATAAGGTAACAAGATTGAGGGGTGTGTATGTCGAAATAGGCTCGGTTGTATGTGTCATTCATTTGCTAATCACCCCAGTTGCCAAAGTTTGGATGAGGTTGGGCTGTAAGGACAAAGCTCTGAGAATTTTAGGAGCCCAGCAGAGTTGGGAAATATTCACAGGAGAAGAAACTTTCCTAAGCCTTGAAACTATCATTGTACAAAGCCCTACTTGTGCTTGGTAACTAATTCTTATTCTGATAAACTAATTTTAGGAAGGATACAATATTTTATTACATAAAATTGATGCATAGGCTTTGCACAGAACTTTGCCGTGCGTTTTATTCACGCTTGGCGTTATGTGATGATAATCGCCATGACAATTTTAACAGACGGTCCTTCTTCTGTACGAGTCTTGATTTAGAAGAGTGGAGCACGGCGCCGTGTTGACCTAATTTAGTTTATTTACATTTCATGTCTATAAAAACCTACTAAGGTACTTCTCTGAAAAACATATTTTTTCCCTGACCTAGAGTGAAATTCCCTGACTTTTCCCTGACCTTGGGCAGCCTTATTTCCCTGACCTGATTTCCTAACTTGTGGATACATGTATAAGGTAAAGTAGAATCTGTACTCGAGTCAAGTGGCCCATCCTGACGCCAGAGCCCCTCCTGATAACTGGGGACACGAATATTCACGCAAATGTCCCGAATGATCCCGATGCAATCAAATTCCTGGATCTCCTCGACTCTAAAGGATTAGTCCAGCACGCGAAGACGCCCCCTCACCGGCTTGGTCATACACTCGATCTAATCATCACACGGGAGGTCATTACTTTGGTGGAAACTACACCGATTTCAGACTGTTACCTCTCTGAGCACTATAAAGTGCTGTGTAACCTGGTGCTGCTAAGCCAGTGTTTTCAGTATAGGAAGTATTCTATTGTCTAGAAAACCATTACCGCGCAGCCACACGCACCCTGGTTTAATGACACCATCAAGGCAGCAAAGAACGCCGCAAATGTTAGTGCATCTGGAGAGCCAGCGGCCTTGAATCAGATAGATTAACATTTTTTAGAGCGAGAGATCATGATAAGTCATGTAATTGAACGGCAAGGAGAGATTATTACGCGAACTTCATTAATCATAAGAATAGTACTGACAAGCGACACCTTTTTAATGCAGTCAACCGCCTCTTTGGGGGATCTCATGACGAACTCTATCCACCTCAACGAGCTAACGAATTCGGTAATTTTTTTGTTCGAAAGATCAGGAGCATTTATTGTAAGCTAGATGTAAGTAAGTCAAAGCTATTTCATTTGCAGGAGTACCCTTCTCTGCGTTTGAGGCCCTCCCGTTGGACTCAGTGAGGTGACGAAGCTTATTGTGAATGCACCCACGAAGTCATGTGTAATTAATCCTCTTCCTACTAGTGTTGTTAAGGAGTGCTTGGATGAACTGTCACCCGCTATATCGTCTAGTGTAAATCTCTCCCTCGAACAGGGTCATTTCCCTGATGCGTGGAAAGGGGCGCTAGTCAAGCCCAAGCTCAAGAAATCTGGTCTGGAACTTGATGAGAAGAAATATCGACCTGTAAGTAACCTCCAATTCTTGTCTAAGCTTGCAGAGAAAGCAGTTGCCCAACAAGTAGTTTCTCGTCTTAGGGCATGCGGGCTTTTCCCTGTGCTACAATCGGCTTATCGGCGGTTCCACAGCACCGAGATGGCGTCACTTCGTTTTCATAATGACATCTTACTTATAATCAACAAACAACATGTATCGTTCTTGGTCTTCCTTGACTTGGGCTCTGCATTCGATATGATCGATCACATGATATTGCTTCGGCGTCTTGAGGATAAGTTTGTATTTTGTAGAACTGCATTGGAGTTCGTACCTGTCGGGCAGATTCCAACAGTTTGTAATAGACGGTGCAACTTCTAACAAGTTTGACATCGACTTTGGTGTACCGGAGGTTTCCTGCATCGGTCTATTATTGTTTTCCATCTACGCGAGTCAATTGTTCGACATTGTCAGTCAACACTTACCCACAGTGCATTGCTATGCCGACGACACGAAGCTGTATCTGGCTTTTCGACCGGGTGATCGTGCCACTCAAGATTCGGCTGTTGCTGCAATGGAGGCTTGTATACAAGATGTACGGGAGTGGGTGATCAAAGATAAGCTCAAGATCAACGACGATAAGTCGGAGTTCATTATTATTGGAACTCAAGCGCAGTTAAAGAAGGTGGATATTGACAACTTGGCTGTAGGAGACTCTTGTATATCCCCCAGTGCAGACGTAATTAGAAACTTGGGTGCCTGGTTTGATGTCAACTTTAAAATGAACACGCATGTTACAAAAAATTGCAAAACAGGTTTCTTTTACCTCCATAATATCAGCAGGATAAGAAAATTCTCAAGGAATCACGGAGAATTTAATACATGGGTTCGACGAGCCGCCTCAACTATTGCAATTCTCTATTTTATGGATAACCTAATTGTCTTATATCTAAAATGCAACGCGTTCAAAATGCTGCCGCAAGACTGGTGTATAGAGCACCCAGATATTGTCACATTAGCCCCTTGTTAACGGAACTTCACTGGTTAAATGTTAAGCATAGAATTAACTTTAAGATAATCCTTATAGGCTATAAGGCTATTTATGGAACAGCAGCAGAATATATTAGGAGTTCTCTCTCAAACAGAACGCCAAATATGGACTACGATCAAATAACACAATCCTACTAACATCATTAGCTATAATAACCTTGCCAACTCTTGGTGACCGTGCGTTTGCTGCTGCTGCCCCTCGTCTTTGGAACTCCTTGCCAATAGATATGAGAGGAGCACAGTCTTAATACTTCCAAGAAAAAGCTCAAGACTCATCTTTTTAGGATCGCATCTTTAAATTAGTATTTTACATTTTAAAACTATTATTAGCTTTTTATAACTTTTAGCTTATCACATAGTTTTGTATTTATTTGTTTTTAGATATTTTGTCTGTAAATCGCCTTTTTAAAAACGTATGTTGAATTTCCGCTGTATACAGCTATTTCAATTTACGTTGTCGGATCAAAGCTTCAAGGGTACGGGACAAGACCGAAAGGCGGTATGGGTAGATTAGAATTAATTTTAGGCTTTCGGGGTTGTCGGCGCGAGATGAACATGGAGGCTGAAAATACAATTAGTATTGGACGAGGCATTGTTAATTTTGCTGATAATTATTCATTAAGATCCCATATTCCCCTTCGGTCTTGTCTTGTAGGCTTAAATTGAAATAGCTGTAAATAAATATATTATTATAAGCATTATGGTCGCCATGTTGTGACGTCATGTGTTTATCAAATCTGATAACCATCCCGGAGTGATGATTTACTAACTGAAAAACTTCGGCAGGTCGAATTTAACACTTTTGCCTGAAGCTTTTTAATGTTAATGCAGAATCTGAAAGTGAAATGTTCAGTGAAATCCGGCTGAATCTCGTGACTTATAAAAGCACTCAAGCTTTTTCACAATACAATTAGAAAACAAAGCGTATGTTTTCTGACTGAACGACAGCCGAATCACAGGAACATGAAGATTGTTCGAGGTCACAGCGCTCTAAAACTCGGCTGCTGTGACTGAGAAGGCCTGCCACTGGAGGCATCAAAGTGCGGACGATGTAATTTCTGAGGCTTGCTTCCCTGCGATGTCACCTGAGATTGCCTTGATGAGCGTGATGGACGACAGCACTATGGCAGTCGCTCTGATACCGTCATGATTTGTATAAATTTTGACAGCTATTCAAGTTTGGTTATATTTTTCATAATTCCTGTTTGGTTCTGTTTTGTTCTTAAGCACGAAATTATCCATACTATACGAGTGTCAGCTGAGGTTGAAGTTTTATTTCCGTGCGTAATCTTACGATGTAACTGAGCTTTACTCCGACAGTCCATTAAGTTTTTTCTTTAGCGATTTTCGTCTCCGCTCATTTTATGGCAATGTTAATTACTGCGCTTAACATGTTTAAAAACTTTTGTTTGGTTCTTCTTTTGCTACTTGCCGGCTCGCTTGTTACGAAATTTAATTTCAGTGAACGAAAAAAGCTATATAGAGAAGTCCGAGCCGATGGACAGACATTGTACAAATTGACAGATAGCGTGACAGATTTTGCTCAGCTCCGTGTTTTGTACTCTGATAAAACACGCTTTTCCAACCAATGATAGTGGGTGTTATATCCGAACTTTATTACCAAATAGGTTATAACATTCTTCTGCAGAAACTCTTTTCGAGAAACCGACTGGATCAGCCCTTTGGTACTGGACTACCTTTACAGAAAGTAAAGGAGCAGGGGTGAGTTACTTGATTTTGATAGCCCATGTCGTGAAAACGTGTATTATTAAACATTAACTTTGTTTTTGCTACCAAGTACATCTATGCATATTTTGTAATAGTAATCCCCGCTTACCAAGGAAATCAAGGTAGAGGTTAAAAAAATTTGGAAATGAAGTAAGGGATTGGCGGTTGAAATCCAAATAAATGTGGACCGGGGGTTTTGTGAGAGAAAACATGAGCCCAGAGAAACCAGCACATGCCCAGGTGATGTACACTAGGTGGTTTAAAACTTTTGTATCTCAAGCCTCTAGGTTAATTACTCATACCAATGATAATTTCCCATGGATTTGGTCCAGGCATGTATTGTACTTTTAGTTAAGATAAGACACATCTTATATGCAAAAAAATTGAGCTAAAGAAAAAATAGTCACCTTGAATAAGAGACTTTTGACTTACCTTAGGACCTATAATCATATCAATCAAGAAGTAAATAAGCAACATTTTCCTTTATTTGTTGTGGTATTGGAAAGAAATATTGATAAGAGCAATAGATAACTTTTTTCATATTTTTATACTCTCATCTAAACACTGGATTTCCTTCTCAGATCTGTTGTGTCAATTTTTCAACAAATTAGCACGAATTAATTCTTTAGGATGAACTTCATTAAACTCATTTTTAGACAGTAGTAATATAAACGAGATAACTAATGTTTTTCCCTCTTCATCTTGCACAATTTCCATCTTCCAATTTCAATCTTTCCAATTCCCATCCTCCAATAAACTAAAACTGCCTTTTTTATTAAAACAATATAAACGGTAGTTTATAACAGTAGTAATAATATTAACAGTAGTAATATAAACGAGTTATCTCGTTTATATTACTACTGTCTAAAAATGAGTTTAATGAAGTTCATCCTAAAGAATTAATTCGTGCTAATTTGTTGAAAAATACCATAACAAATAAAGGAAAATGTTGCTTATTTACTTCTTGATTGATATGATTATAGGTCCTAAGGTAAAACAAAACTCTCTTATTCTAGGTGACTATTTTTTCCCTATGACTTTACTTGGCATTTCAATAACGGAGAGCCAATTATAAGTCAGTGACAATCAGTAGTATTCATCATTCCAAAGAGATCAAAGCCTAAATGTATGAAACAGTCAAGTTTTTGGTAAATATCGCATGAAAAAGCACGCACGCTATTAAATAATGCCATTTGGAGTTTATTATAATGTGTAATTTGATAATAAGATTTTATTCTAGAAATATTGATTCATGTTGAACATAGTTAAAGGATCAGCCCATCTAATAACGCTCCATACTTGCCTGGCATATGAGCAGAAATTTTCAGTATAGTGTACGTTCAGTACATGTATGTTTTGCACAGGCCATCACTATTGAAGTGAGTATTTTACTCCATAACGATTGACCAATAATTGGATTTTTATTCTCTTGCAGTGGAGTCATCCTTCAATTCAATCGCAATCATATACAGTCTGCGATATTGCTAACAAGAAGGAGGAACCAAAGAGCTGGTTAATAACAGAGTTCATTAACATCAAGGATGCTGCACGGCTCGATACTGAAGTGACCTATACCCTCCTTAACTGCCTCTTAGCTGACGGGGGGCCATTCTGCAGAACAAACTTCTCCCTGTATTCTTATCATGCTGATTACAAATTAAATCCAGATCCAAAACCACTAAATTTCCACAAAGAAACTGTTATAACTCCAAAAATTCTACCTGCGCCTGGGGAGCACGCAACAAACATATTTTATGGGTCAGTTTTAATAAAAGCAAAGGGAATTTATTTAGCGTTATTAGACCAAGGAAGCTGCCTGAGAATAACAAAATTTGTTGTGAGATATCGTTTCTGCTCTGAAACGGTCGCTTCCAAAATGGTTAGATTTTCAAGAACAGTTGCTCCAGCAAATGACAGCAATTTAACCAAACAAGAAGGAGAATGTACAGATCCTAACTCGATAACGAAAAGCAACAAAAAGTTATTTGGCGTGTGCCTTAGTAATGGGGAGTGGAACATTACAGATAACTTAGCCTGCCTTTGCAATTATGGCTACGAATTGATGAATGGATCTTTCACATGCAAAGGTTAGTGCTGCACTTAAAACCTGGATTTGCTTCCGAAGCGTTGGGTCCAAAAATTAATCATTTAAATGGTTAAACATCTAAATGACCACCCCGTTTATTCATGGTTTGATAAAAAGCTTAGAGAAGCTTCGATGCATAACTTACATGAAAATGGACCGTTTGGTCATACATTACATGTTCATATAAATTCAAGCGGTGGACGTAGATAAATAAATCTATATTTATGAGAAGTACAGCTGTGCAGGGAGATAAGTTGAATTTCAACCTGGGCTACGAAGAAAAATGCAAATTTTCGAATTCTTAAAAAAATACAGGTCTTCCAATTCATAAATCCTGCCCCCCCCACCCCCCCCCCCCATTTGTCAATTTTTGTGTCTCGATTCTTCATTTTATTTTTTGGTTTTGCAAAAATACGGGGTATTGATTTTAGGGTCTTCGTTTTCGGGTCTTTGTTTTCATGTCTTGTTATTTAGGTCTGAAAACCCCAGGTTAGAGGTTGCATTAAATTTATAACCGCATGTTGTTCAAGAAACTGAACGATGGTCATTATGAGAGTCATAAGGTGAAGAAAAAAATAGTTGTCTTGGTAACCAAGCCTCTAGAGATGACTATTGCCAAGGTTATTAAAATGTGTCTCAGATTCTGTCAAAGACAGTGGTCATTTGCATGGCAGGAATATTTTGCCTAAAAAGCAAGTTAGAGGGTCATTATATTGATGTGTTCTGAACAGGAGAATATCAGTTGATATTCTCTTGGTTCTGAAGGAAAGGTATGTCGATGAAATTTTACATTGTTTCATTTTAGAGTGTCAGAGAGGCTTCTATAAGGATTCTGTTGGTAACGCAAAATTTGTACCTTGTCCTGCAAATTCAGAATCTAATACTGACAGAACTGGTTGCACGTGTAAAGAAGGTTACTACAGATCATCTAGTGTGGTAGATTGTGAAGGTATATATTTATTGGTGATTGGTCTTGTCCCAATCATTATCGATTGATAAAAGTCCTAAAACTTACAGAGTATCCTTTCGATTTTGTCCAGTATAATTTCAAAATGCTCAAAGTAACACAAGGCTCTCTCTTAATGCTTAAAACATCGATTAAAATATATGCGTAATTCCTTCCACCACCAACGCAACAACAGCATAGTCTGCATCACTTGACAAAACACTGTTCACGCTACGAAAGCCCTTGCAAAACTGAAACCTTGTACTGTGACCGATGAAGAATAGAAAAAGGTGTATCGCGTGGCATGTGGCAATTTATCCCTTTGCGTAATTGCGTCCAAAGAGAGAACATTAACCAACGGTTCGATCAAGATGGCTGTATATTGGCCGAGTTCCTTTTTTTTCCTCTCGGTCCTGAAAACACAGAAAAATAATGAGGGTAATATCCAGCCATCTTGACCGAACGAGCTCGGTAAATAAAGTATTTATAGTATCAGGAAAAAAGGTTTCGTTTTGATCAGAAACAAGAATGACTAATTTATTTCGGGAGCCGAGAGAGGAAGCCGACTGTTTCTGTGGCACAATCAACCCACGACGGTTGATGATGTTTTCTTTTTTTTGACTCTCTTCAGCCGTTTTTTGCGATTTCATCGCCGACATTTTCCAAAGATAACCGCTCCATGCACTTCTTTTGCTTGTGCTGGATCAAAGCAAGCAATCCTTAGCGGGTTTGGGTGGCCAATCGGATCACAGGACTCGCTTCAGCGATATAAAAGAAATGTTATTATAATAAAGTTACGCGTGTAAATGTAAGAAAGAAACCAGACTAGTGTAGCCAAGGACCACTCTTGATAGTAAATTATGCCTATATAATTCTTGTAAGGCTGATTAAGAGGTGGAAGGGCATGCTTCCCCTGAAAACTTTAAAAAACACAGTCCTCTTTGATGCCATCCTAACATATTAAGATCAAAATCAATTGCAAATTTTCTTGGATAACCTGAGTGTTAGATCGGCTTTAACCACTCTGTGAAAGCTATCTGCTCTTGGTCCCTGTTTACACTTTAGATAATGGAGTTTAGTTCAATGCGGGAAATGAAATATTAATCATGATATGCAACTAGTTACAAAACGTCAACAAGTCTACGTTTATTTGTGTCTAATTGAAGTGTCATTTTATTCACATGCACAGTCGTGGTAAAAGTACTGATTAACATAACCATGGTCATCACCAGCGAAAGTTGTACTGATGGAAAATACGACATATCCTCATTACTGACGAGACTCGAAAAAGTGGTAACCATTTTATTTAAAGCAGAATTTATATATATATTTTTTTTCTATTTCTGCCATTGCAGATCATGCAATTGTAATTATAGTTTCGGTTGTTAATGTTCAGTGAACATTTATATGTTTACCTGATTGTGTGTCGGTCTTTAAAGGTGCTTGATGAACTCCTCGATCTCATGTTCAGTTTGCTGTTGTTTCCATCTACAGATGGAAGAGGCTTTTGCTGGGAGATTTGCAGGCTGCAACGGTGTGCAGTTGAAAAGTGGCACTAGGTTTGCAAACTTCCTGGATCAGCAAATGAATTGTAATTTTCTGGTTTCTAATGCGCTCTACTTTATTCTGACCCTCATATTTTGTCTTAATCAAGGTGTGGAGATGCAACTCTTGACCTACTACTTAAATCAATTCCAAAACAAAAGAGCAAGATGTTATAACAGTACTTCGTAATGCTGCCAAAGATGGAAAGCTTGGAGATATTAATGCGAGTGTAACGAAAAGGAAAAGATCGCAAGTTCATTTTGACACTGGAACTACTGAAGCAGGCACAGTAACGCTCTCTGGCTGTAGGTTTTAAGTCTTTTGGTACATGTAGACTCTGTAGTTAATCAGTAGCAAAATCTCAAAGGAATCTTTATCCCTCATATGCTCTCCAGTGAAGTGGTTAATCAGAGAAGGGTTTAATTACAAGTATGTTCACCATCTATTTGGAACATTCATCTTATGTATGGTTTCCATGTTAAAGTACTTTGTTGTATTGATTTTTTTAAAACATCATACAATGCATTTTAATGTTTCATTCTGCATGACGCCACAAAAGCTATGGGCAGCAAGGTGGGGAAGGGATATGCCCTTGGATCTGCTATGATATAAAACAAACAAGCAAAACAATAGCGTAAACAATAACGCAAGGCCTTTGTTTCTCAACTAAGCCAGCTAATGAGCTGGAGCGAGATTCCTTGAGAAAGAAAGGGCACAAGATCTCATCCAATAAAAATCAACTCGTGCACTTTTCAGTGCTACTATTACATATTTTTTTGCTACCGCAAGCAAATGTCGCGAGAACGATTGGCCTCCTTACCGATGTGGTTAGCATTTGTTTCTGCCTGACCTTTACATCAAATTTGCCAAGTAATAAATGGTAGTTGCTCATATTTCCGTGAAATAAAAAAACTTGTATTATAATAGTAAAAAACTTGCTAAGAAAGTAAAACAATTGAAATCAGGACCCATCGTACATTACATTATATTTAATTCTCACAAACCATGCGGCCCTGATATAATAGAGAAATGAATGAGAAAAAAACTTCTACGTACACGTATGTACTGTATACAGACTGCTTGAATCATGGAATTGCAACCTCGACAAGTAAATAAAAAAAGCTTTTATTGGCTGTGGTGCAGTGTATACATAAGAACTTTCATATGTTTTGCCGGCTTGTAATTCTCATTGTTTCTGAAACTTCATAAAGAGTAAGTAAGGGAAGGGTACTGGTGGAATGCCTGTAATTTAGCTCTCATACTTAGTTGGACTTCTTCCTGTGGGTATCAAACTCACATTTTATTAGGCTTTTGAGTAATTTGAATAAAAAAAGTTGTACGCGTAGAAAAAGGCATCATGACTAAAATGGTTAAGCGGAGGATCTCAAACATATAGTTTTTGGAGGCATATATTGATATGTTGTTCTTCTCATGTTTTCCAGGTGCCAAATGGATTATTGTTTGTGCGGTGGTTGGATCAATTTCCACACTGGCTGTTGCTGCCGGAATATTTGTCTTTTTCGTATGGAAGTCAAGAAGGCGTAATAGCAAGAACTCAAATGGTAAGAGTAGTATTTAAAATGCCTAGTTTGGCCCACAACAGGAATCACGTAGTATCAAGCAACCAAGAAAGTTTGTGTTTATTATAGCTTCATTTAAAAACAAGGCAATTTTGAAGATTTCGAAACAGCTCTAACAAATCCCTTTTTTCAAAAGGAAAAAAAGTTGTTGTCGTCCAATTTAGCAGTAAAAGACGTAACGAAATTATTAGATCGATTACAAACTTATTAACTTAAAATGAATCCTTCGTAAGTCTCAAAGCCTCAGCGTGTTTAGGTAAGGCTAGGTGAATACAGCAAATCTCCTTTATTATCTCTTGCATTTATAAAATACACACACTTCAAAAAATTTACGACCGTGATTTTATGCTCTCATTCGACCGGGTTCTATCATTTTGTAAGTTTATTTATTGCCCAGGATTTGTTGATTGCTTTCTACTTAAATTATCCGTGTATAAAATGAAATAAATGTCAGAAGACATCATTCTGCATTGCATTTGAGTTAATTTTAGCTTTCTCATTATATTCTTGTGGAGCTGGTTTTTCTTTCTTATCTTCTCAGTATACTTTTTTTTCATGTTTTTCATATTTTGTTCTTTCTCGTCGTCTTGGAAACAGCAAAAAGAGAAAGGTGAGATTTTAATAACGATTAAGTATCGTCTAATCTCATGTCTTGCTTTTGTTATTAGTTGCAAACTGTATACTACTGTGAATTTGTGTTATTTTCAAGAATGGATTATGATAGTTACGCTCAGAGCAAGGGCCTCATCTATAGTCAATTTCCTAGAGCATCCTTAACGTGATGACTTTTGGACTACTCACGAGACCTTTTGAGTGTGGGCTATCCAGGTATAATGATCTTATCTTAGAGCTAGTCCACTTAATGAAGCCACAGATGCCTAGCTCTTAATGTTTATGAAACCTTTTTATGTGTCAATACAGAAGCGCAAAATGTGACATGCCGTCACTAATCGTTTCATGACTAATACTCATGGAGTACCCAGAGGTGTGCTTTCTCAGTTGAAAAAATCTTCAAAGTGTTTCATCCGATTGAATTCAGATTCGAGAGAAAATATGACATTTTTTTTTACTTTTAGAACAAACAGAGATACAACTGAAGAAATCGGACTTGATGTAAGTCGCTTAAAGATTTGAACTCTTAACCTTATTAGGGTACGATGCAGTACATCATTGTTTTTTTCCAAGAGGGCACGGTAACGAAACCTTCAATTTGATTGGTTCGTAGCGCAGTAAGGGCACAGTAACGCATTCGTTGGTCGTGGAGTACATTCCTGGCCTCGTTGCAAATTTTTTCACAAATATATGTTGTTTTACCGGCTAGGCAGCATTTTCAAGTACAGACTTTGGTCGAGATCTCAAGCCGTGCATTGATTAATAATTATTTGCTCCCTCTTTCTCAAATCAATTTGGTTGCCTGGATTGCTGTTATAAAGTTTGCACAGAGTCTTTTAAATTACCGTTATTATTACGTAAATAGAAATGTTTCGGCGAAGCCTTAACCTTTAATTTGTTTTCTCTACTTTCTACTCGCTGAGAAATTGTTGAATTTATGGAGGATCTTGCCTTAAGTACAAGCTCCCATAAGTTTAAGAGAAAAAAAGGGCTATTTATAGCCTGCATTGTAACTCGCCATAAGAAACGTATGGCGAAAGGTTGTTTTGATGTCCAAAAAAGCAATTTTTTGTGAGAGATTATAGCTTTTTCGCCGCAGTTTTATTATACATGGATAAAGATATGTTGATACGTGGTAAGTGTAAGTTTTTGCTGGAATTACCATGAAATATTTTTAAAAAATACCGAAAAACTCCTCTCCTTGCGTAAGGTCTATTGTGAAATCGTCATCGCATAATGGTCTCGAAATATTACAAAATTAGCCAGGAATCGTCAGGAAATAACTCATTTCAGTCTTTTCAGTTGTATTTATATATGTACAGCCTGTTTTCATGTTTGTTAACATATTTAAATTAACAAATTGCGACGTTTGAAAATATATCTCCCTTAAGGAGAGAAGTCGTTGTCCAAAAGATGGAGTTATTTTTTTACGGAGCTGTTGTTCTCTGAAAGGATGAAATAAGCGATGAAAAACATAAGGAAATCCCTCGTTCAAGTTAAAGTTTGTTTGAGAAAAATCCAAAAGTCTTTGAGCTGCAACTTTCCTTCTGGAACTCCTTGAAGGATCTTGTCAGGAAAAGCAAGATCATGGAAACTCCGGCAGAAACTGTGGACATATCATCTGTTGTGCATCGCTCCTTAATGGACCAATTTGTATCACTCTTTGTCACAGAAGAAAGGGTTCAGATTTGAGCCGATTGTCAACGCTGATTCGTTCGCATTCATCACAACAAAGAAGCAGTGTAGGTGATTCATCCCTTTATGATGATACTACAATGATATTTAATGCTCAAGCACGCCATTTCAATCTCCTGCTGCCTCAAGGTAGCTCTTCTAACGCTCTTTTGTATTACCAAGCCACGAAAAACGTTAGAAGAAGACTTAACACACGTACAAAAAACTAGAACGGCTCAGTTGAGTTATTCCTTGGCGATTTATAGTTATGTTTTCAAAATTTCGAGACCATTACGAGATGTCAAATTCACAATAAACCTTGCGCATGGAGACAAGTTAATCGGAAGACTTTACGACATACTACATGGTTTCTCAAACAAAAACTTATGCCCCCCCCCCCCCTTGAATCAGTATTACCCAAATCCATTTCTGATAAAAGAGCGGCGAAAAAGCGAAAATCTCTCGCTAAAATCGTTCTTTTGGACGTCGGAACAACCGTGGCGATCCCAGAAATCTGTGTGTAAACACAAAGATCCGATTACTGACAACTCATTCAATACGCCTGCTCTGCCACCCCCACCCCTCTCCTTATTTTTGAACGTCGACCGCCCCCTTGGTACAAATTTATTTCTCTCCTCAGCCTTCCGCTGCCATTAAAATCAAAGAAGGCAGCTACGATATTCGTTGTGAAATTATTGAGCACTCGCCCGCCAAAATTACGCCTGCTTTGCAGCCTATGCCTTGCTCGGTCCGTAATTAGAAAACCTGTGCTCCTGTCTTTTTTTCCCAAAATAGACCGACTAAGGCTAGTGAATAACATGTATATACATTGAAAGATATTTTTGATCTAAGTTTATGTCATTCTCTATCGCAATTGCGCAATTACTACGTAAAAGCACTTTTAATAACATCACCAGAGCTCCAATCTCTTTTGTTAAATGCGATACGTTTTGTGTCTTTGATAAAAATGTAAAGTGTTCACAATGTCGTTTGCATTTGATTATTTATTAACAGCGACGGTTTATCTTTTAGTCTTCAGTTATTCCTTTTTCACATCTGTTCCACCCCTGCTCTGCAAAGCCATAATGGGGTTAATATTCTTTTAAGATGCTTCTCAGGTACATTGCCAAACCGATGGCAGAGACGAAGCTCAAAACCACCACAAATCAGAACGATCATCAGTGTAATCTGTAGGAAACAGCTGAAAAAAATTGAAAATTGATCGTGTCTTAAGTGGTTACAAATTTCCGGATCATGTACTAAAAGAAAGTAGAATTATAATGACAATGTTATGCAACACATCCGTATGAATACTGTATACATGAACAGCAGAATGAAAAAAAATTAAAGATTTGAAAGACTTTCCGCTGTAGCTCTTGTTAATGATTGCGTTTATTATTTACACCTCAAAAGAATGGACTTGAAATGGCGGAAACTTCTCAAAGCCAGATGTGCATAGTCTTGGATGAGCGGAATCGGTCACTTTCCATGACAGATTCAGGGCGGGCGAACTGTCAACAACCAGGCCAGTCTGTCACTAAATACGCCTCCCTATATTCATCACCACGCTGTTGGGAGATTCCCGCAGAACTTGTGACTATAGAAAAGGTCGTTGGTAAAGGGGCTTTTGGTCAGGTTGCCAAGGGAACAGTCATAGGCTTCCAGGAAAGACCAAAGAAGACGCTTGTGGCTGTTAAGATGTTGAAAGGTACGAAATACTTCGAATAATTCTATGTGCTTCAGTGAAATTCCGAAGTTAACACTCCCATGGAAAGGCGTAAGGTCCAGCAGGTAGCATAAAAAAATCTACCTTTTACTTAATCCTGAAAGTATCAAAGCAAGCCCTTGCCCCCCTCCCTCATCCCTTTTAAGTGGGTAGAGTAAGGTTCATTTTAGTAGTATATCTATTCTTCAATCAGCAGTCAACTAAACGTGACCTCACTAAGTTGATAAAGATCGTGAGACAATTTGAAACTAGGCATCAAACAGACCATGGATGGTTTGACCAGACCTGGGTAATCAAGATATGACAAGTATCTCGCGCGGCCTTAGTATGAAACTTACTAATGCAGTGTCCTCTAATATCAGAAGTTGTAAAATTTTCTTATCAATTAATCAGAAGAACTACCTTTATTCTGCAAGAACTTGCCGACACAAACGTTTCTAAGTAAAAATCTAAATTCTTGTCAACGGTAGCAAACCTCAAAGACTACCTTTTCCGAATTCAAATTGACATAAGGGTGGTCCCTTTCAACATTAAACCTCAGTGGGAGAGAAAAAAAATGTCTCTGTTAAACGTACACTGCTCAGCAATTGTTTTGCAGAAGTCTTATGCTAATTAATTTAGTATCGTTAAAGCATGGTCGCACTGGTATAGCAGTGGGATGAAGGGTTTTTGTTATTGTATTTGTCGACTGAGAAGAGCGTTGAAAATTATATTTACTTATGGAGTGTAAACGAAGTATTACAGGCCCGATTCAGTCGGTCTTATTGAGCATTACACACGAGCTCCAAAGGTAAAGTTGTATAAGATATTTAATGACTACGACTATTTCATAACCTCATGATGTTATGAGCCACTTACTTTTGTTCAGAAAGAGAATATCAACTGACATTCCCCAGGGTTCAGTTATTGCTATTACTTGCATACGTAACAACTGATGATGGGTGATTATCTTGCAGATCACGCTTCCGAGTCGGATAGGAAGGACTTGTTGTCCGAACTTCAATTGATGAAGGAACTCGATACTCATCCTCATATCATTAAACTTCTGGGATGTGTCACGAAATCTGGTAAATATGAATAAGTATACTTTAATACCCAAAAAATTCTTTCGAATAGATCTCGTGCTTACTATAAGCGTATTTTTCATGTTCACCATGCTTTACAGCGCCATTGATGGTGTTGATTGAATACGTTCCCTATGGAGATCTATTGGGATACCTCAGAAAGAGCCGTGGATTAAATGATACTTACTTTAAAGACCCGGATATCAAACCACAAACAAATCTGACATCAGAGAAGCTGATGAAGTTTGCTTGGCAAGTTGCCGATGGAATGTCGTATTTGTCATCAATACCAGTAAGTAGGAACGGAATTTTTAGTTAGTGAACTGTTTGGCATGTGTTGCTGAAATCGGACATAAGTCATAACTTTTCATTCTTTTCGTTCAATTCTTCTGAACCCCTCAATTCATTAACATTAATGATTTGATTTGTTTTGTCGTAGATTATCCATCGAGACCTTGCAGCTCGTAATGTGTTGGTGGGAGAAGAAGAAAAGTGCAAAGTAACAGACTTTGGTATGGCCAGGGATGTGCAAGAGGACAACATTTATCAACGAAAGTCTAAGGTATCAAATTAGTTCACTTAGATAGAGATCTGTTTACAGTCTTATATCGGTAAAGTCCGGTTTATCCTTGATCACGATCTTTTCTTCAGTTTCGCCGACCAGTTCTATGTGTTTCTAATTTAGGAACGTCTCCCTGTTAAATGGACTGCCATTGAGGCATTGCTGTACGGAAAATATTCTACAAAGAGTGATGTGTGAGTACAAGGGCATTATGAGGTCCATAAGCAAATTGGGAAAAGTGATTGGATGTCTTCTGTACGTTAGTCATTGTATTTTTCTTCATTGATGTGGAGATGTGGAGGCATCCTATTAAGAAGGGGTGGTAATACCCTTTCTGGCTTCGAGTTGTAAGTAACGGTCCAGGTCCCGCTCCTATAACGAGTCTAGTGTGCTTCCCACGAAGTTTTGCCGAAGATGTTTGATTTACTTTTTTTTAACGGTACGGACAAGAACGTTTATTTGCTTTTATGCATCTCGTTTGTTTTACAGGTGGAGCTACGGAGTTCTCCTCTATGAGACCTTCACGATTGGTAAGTTGCGAGATTAATAACCAGACCATTAATTTTAGCGTCAACGTGTCAACAAAACTAGCACTTGTGTTGACACGTGATCATGAAGTAAGCAGGGTGTACCATTCTCTGAGGAATTCAGTTTTGCCTTTGTGTTTTGTAACTGTCAGGCCACCTTAGATTGCCTCAGTCGCTGAACTTATTGGAAAAAGAAACAAAACGAGGAACAATGGTGCAGGAATTATATTGTAAAAATGTATTTACAAGTGTTAGGCCCTTCGTAGAGGAGTGTATTCAGAGTACCTGCCTTATTTCAGGTGGTTCGCCGTATCCAAGGATGGATGGAAAAAAAATGGCAAACTTGCTAGAAGAGGGCTACAGAATGCCTAAACCACAACATGTGGATGAGAAGTTGTATGAAAAGATTGTGCTGTTGTTGGTGTTGTTTTTATTTTTAAGTTCTTATAGCAGTAACATTTATTTTCAAAGTTCTTCTTATGAAAGTTGCATGCGAAGCTCAAAATTAAACCAGTTTTTCTTTCTGGATGAGCCTACTTAGGGGAAATATTGGAATGAGTCAGTGATCACGAGTTTGTTTCTTGTGGTCATTACAGAAAGGAACAAGCTTTCCTACCGTATATTGCAACATTTTGTGCCTAACAGCATCCTAACTGAGGGCAGTAAGAACGTATAATGATATATCCTTGACTTCTTTGTGTTTCAGGTATGACTTAATGATAAACTGTTGGAATAACGACCCTAACTTGAGACCATCTTTTGAAAATCTGAGGAACGAACTCAAACAAGTGGAAAATCAGCGCAAGGTAGATTCGTGGAGCTATCTTTGATTTTTTCAAGTTTCATCTGGCTTACGCAGACCTACAAACGCAATTTACCGTCAGCTTTAAGTCGGCAGATTTTGTGTATCGTAATATTTTATGAAAACCACGGAAGTTTCGATGCTACTTTGCCTAAATTATGAGGTAACAATGATATACCAGGATTCCACCCAGTGTCCTTGCACAAGTTCCAAAGCTCGTTCTCATTTCATGCTATTCTCTGAATCTATCAGTGAAAACCCAAAATAGATGTGAAGTAAGGTTAGCACCAGTGCACTTCTTTAAACGTTTAGTTTGGTCTGTAAAATAATCACACCGTAATACTCCTTACCTTTTTCTATATTTTTTTCTGATGTTGAATTTTAGAATCATCTCTGTTAAATGCATGTGATAATGGCGTCACTATGAAGTCATGTTGCATGTCTATTTCATTTCGCTTATTTCCAATTATAATGCCATCAGCAAAATGCCCTTTACGAACGATAAAAATTCATTTAAAAAAAAGGCTGTATCGCGAGCGATTAAGATTGTCTGATTTTCACCTCATTTTTTGCAGAAGCTGATAAACTTAAAGAATTACGACGATCGACTCTATGTTAATGTTGACGATCTTGCTGTGTAAGCGATTGCATTCTTATGGAGCAAAGGATGGAGTGATAAGTCTTGCAGCCCTATGAGATCGTATGCTATTTTCTCTGTGTATTTAAAGTTAAACCTTTATTCGATGTTGATACAAAACAGGCCGTTTAACAGCGAAGCAAGGAACAGTATAGCTTTCATGTAATTTTAAGTGTATCTTTTTTGATGTTTGTCTTGAAAAGACGAACGATGTAACTTTTTGTCATTGATATTAATTAAAATTAATTTTGAGAGTGAATATCTATTTTCGTGTAAAATGTTAAAAAAAAAACAGAAATTGCTTGAATTGCCTTTTCCTTTTCGGAACCTAATCCAAATGACAAAGTATGAAAAGATACTTAGCACAGTGAACGCTGAAGATTAACTGTTGAGGAACCTGTTCTTTAGATCAGAAAGTTGTGTCACTAAGGTAATTTAGAACGAAGTCCAGAATAAGCCCCAGGGAAACGGTAATTCCTTTTGAAAATCAGTCGTTGGGGAATTTATAAGAATAATAGTGCTGTTATGACAAATTTATTTGACGCATGTTTTTTGCATTGCATTCTCAAAGGAGTTGTTAATTAAGCTAATGACTGAACAAAGACATTTTTCTATAGTTATTTAGACAGTTGTTTCTCGCTCAAATATTCATATTAGTTTGATATATTTTTCTGTGTGGAACCGTCAGAAAGCGCGGAATAAAGTTTCTGAGTTGTACAACCTTGTAAAATTCAATAAATAGTCTCCATTTTTGACCATGGCGTTGAAGTCTTAAGCGGCATCCCCTGTTAGGGAATCCCATTTCCACATTGACCAAGTCAAGGATGAATAGGTATTCTGGTTCGTGGCGAGAAGAACTGGCCAAGATAACACTGATCGTCACCGTCCACTTATGATTGCGTATAGAAGAAGCAGCTGCATGGCGCCAGTAGTCAGTGCCAAGTGTATTGCGATGTTCTGCCATACATTTTGAGAGGGATTTGTGGGTAATGAGCTATTCTGCCGTCGATGTGAAACTTTAAAGAGACCCGAACAGAAAAATGTGTTGCACTGTTCGTCAGATGAGAGATCTGCTATTGAACATTCCTTTGAAAGAGGATTTCGTTATAAAATTGTTGTTCAGTTTTTAGGAAAAGAAGTGATGAAGGTTCGATTCGATTCCACGTTAAATAATCTCCCGAACTTCGTGCTCTGAATGAACTTCATTTCTCTTTCTCGACCCGTGCTCTCGTAACCTTCTCTTTAGAGTCCTCAAGTTCACAGAAATACCATGGTATTTTCCTAAAAACTGAACAATTCATCGACGGCAGAACATCGTCAGCCGTACCGGTAAATCTCATGCGGGAAAACTTTCGGATAATTTATTCAAGTTTCCTTTCACAGCTCGCGTTCTGAAGGGGGATGTGTTCGTAAATACTCTGGGAAGCCACCTAGGAAGTCAAAACGTGTAATTCTTCCTTGCCTGTGTTTATAGAATGACGCATGCACATATTGGCCTTTTGTTTTTTATACTGTGCAAGTTATTGAGTGTTGCTCAAAATAGGAAGAAGTCATGGTGAAAATGTTTCTGCCTGTGCTGAACGATGGTTAAATGTACATGTATTGGCCTCTTTGTTCGTTTGCTAGGCGAGCATCATGTGTTGTTCGAAATTCATGAAGAAGAAAGGACGTGTAATTCTTCGATACCTGTATAAAAGACACATGCACATAATAGCTTGAAGTTTGCTATAGTGCGCGAGTTAATGAGTGCTGCTCAAAATATGGAGAAGTCAGAACGTGTAATTCTTTATTGCCTGTGCTTATACATCATGTAGAACGATGCATGAATATGTTTGCCTCTTTTTTTTGTTTTGCTGCGCGAGTTATCGAGTGTAGTTCAAGATATGAAGAAGAAAGGACGCCTAACTCTTTGCTGCCTGTTTTTATAAACCGACACAAGCAAATATTAGCCCCCTTGTGTTGCTACGCAAGTTATCGTGTGTTGTTCAAAATATAAAGAAAAGACGTGTGATTCTTTGCTGTTTGTGCTCATGGAACGACCCAATTCACATATTAGCCTCATTTTTTGTTTTGCCACGCGAGTTATGGGGTGTTGTTTAAAATAACCAAACAACTCGACTTATTGTTCAAGGTACCTTTCTCGTACAAATCTCATCAAAATTTTATTTTATCATGGTCCTAAGTCCCACTGATAAGATGCAATCAACGACTGGACTACGAATTGTAACTCCCAGTCGGGTGAATCGAAAGATTCGAAAAAACGTACAGGGGTACCCTTCTCCTACCCCTCTCGCAATACATTTTAAGGATAATGATCAAATTTTCAAATCGTCAACCCATCTTCACGATTTGTTTATTCGAGCGGATCGACAAACTATAGATTACCAAAATAGGTAAGAACTATAGGCAGGGTAAAACAGTCAGATCTGTGGAAACTTATGAGCGAAGAATCTGGAGCTGACTACTCTTCATACACATTGTAACTTAAAAATATAAATATTAGCGATATTAGTTTTTCGATCGCTCAGCCTAGGGTTAGGGTTTATTACTTAGGGTTTTTTTTACTCAACTTTTATTTTATCTCTTATAGAGTAGGTATACAGTAAATAGTATTTTAGCATTCCCTATTATATTAACTTTCATGCTACAGTATCTTTGACACTTGGATAAAGGTCTCATTTTATCTTATCTTGTGGAGTCGTATCGGTAAGTGTATGTTGGATATACCTATTTTACGCAAAAAAAACGTTCCAGTAATCACAAGTGCTGTCTAAGTTTTTATTGTTTTAATTAACCTATCATTTCGCGTATTAGCTTAGTGAATAGATATCGATATCATGCGATTACAATATTTTTTTTTAGCTACGATGAAGGTTATGTACTAGAGGAAATAGAAACCGATGTTACTGAAGTCAAATGTCACTGAATAGCTTTGCATTTAATTTGGTTTATATATTTAGCATTGCATCAATTCAAGTGAGCCTAAGCAATTGGCTACGAAGTAGTTCACGAAAAAGGCTACTTGCGGCAAGTTCCCATAAGTCATTTACTTCAGACTGAATGTTAGTCTTAAAAGGTATGGGACAATCTATTTAGATCTCGATTTCCGTTACTCTGTTGCGTTTGCTTTATAGATGAAAGTGGTTTTTGCTAGTAAACCTCACGGTTGGTTTAAAAGTGGAGTTTAAAAATGACATCAGGTTTGTGAACCGCTTCGATCGATTTTTAAATCAGTATAATTTCTCGTTCTATTTTGCACATATTATATTCTGATCCTCGTCTTGTGTCTTTTTCGAGGTGCAGAGGTTTAGCTGTTGACCTAAGGCTCATATTCAATTCTGAAACAAGAGAGCAAGATGTTATCACAGTGCTATGTAATGCTACGAAAGGTGGAAAGCTCGGAAACTTCAGTGTGAGTGCTATAAAAAGGACAAGATCTCTGGTTAATTTTGAAACAAGAACCACTGCCGCATGGCCATTTCCAACGTCACCCGGCAGCCCATCTGACAGTAAGTTGTCTGAATTTGTTATCGCCTCTTAATGTTAACCCTTTTCACAAAGTTTTAAGCCTATTGACTCGTAGTTGATGATTGGCAAGATTTCACAGAAATGTCAATGCATGGTATGTTCTAAAATAGCAAGTCAATTGGAATGAGATTCATGAAAACTCATAGGAGACACAAACATAGTGAATACATTCAGTATGTGTCATATTTGTGTTGTGTATTGTTCCCAGTTTCAAAATCATATACAAATACATTCATTCTATAACACCACCAAAGCTAAAAGCGACGGACTGGAAAGGGGTTTGCCTTGGAACTTTCGGTTAACATTCGAGCAGGTCGTCATTTTTATCGCTTAGTATGAGCATTTCTTTGCTCGCTGGTAAGTTTCTAGCCAGCGACAGGTCTGACAATAATAACAGTATTACTAGACCTCCAACAAATCTCTCCCCAATCAATTGGTCAAATCTCCCCGCGGGCAGATAATCGTGCATCCCTTACCGCGAATAATGAGGGTCAGGTGAGTGAGCCGTGCGTCCTCAACTCTTAGACCTTCACATGAACCCAGTGAAATTACTGATCAAGAGTTTCTGTTATCTCGGCAGAATTTAAAAATGGAAAAATACCCAATACATGTTGACTCAAAATCTATTGTAGATTACACTACTTCTAATTCTCACAGGGCGAAATGAATAACACATAAAGCGCTGATATCAAAGAATGATTTCAATTCTGCTAGAAGCAAGCTTATTTTAAGCAGTTAACGCCAGCAGTACAGTATAGATCTATTAGGTAGCTTCATGCGTTCTTGCTGGCTCATGATTCTGACATTTCTTAAAACACCTTAAAGAGTAAGTAAGTGTATGTCCCTTCGGACATACACTGTTTCTCCTAATTAGCATTGGTGTTTGAAAAAAAAGTTTTATTTATTTTTTCAGAAGTAGTTAAACGAAGGATAGCCTATATTTAGTTAACGGAGACATATATTTCATATGTCCTGCTATTAGGTGCCTTATGGTATATTATAGCTGCAGTGCTAGGTTCAGTTGCCGCACTGGCTCTTCTTGTTGGAATATTAGTTTTGTTCAAATTGAAGTATAATTGGTGTTGCAAGAAATCCAATGGTAAGAGTTGTATTAATGCAATATTTGGGTCTCAAGAAACGGAACCTCCAAGCCTCCCTGTGTTTAGATGAGGCTGGGTAAACAAGTCTTTTATTCGTATTTGAAATGGGGCGAATATAAAGCGTGGTAATTGTGATTACATCTTCGTGTTTCTCTGTTATTTTGTAATTTTGACCATCGCATTAGATAATAAACAAATCGCTGTATAGATGAATGTCAGATGGTAAAATTTTGCGTTGCCTCCGAATTAATTGTTTCTTTTCTTTTGGTAGTTATTTAGTTATTCTTCTTTCGCTTTTTCTCGATTATTGTCTGTTTTGATCGTTGTAGGGGCAACAAAAAGAGAAAGGTGACGTTATTGTCCATTTTATGGTGTGTTCGCGACTTGTTTTTGTTATAAGTTGTAAACAGTACACCTCTACATTTACCTGTTTGCTTTTTGCAAACAAACCAAGCTCCTGGTATTTGTGAAACTTGGCTTTGTTTGAGCAATAAACCAGTGCAAAAGATAGCATTCAGTCACTAATCATGACATAAGTAACAGTTATGGGGTGCCCAGAGGTGTTCCAATATCCAGTATTAAGCATTTTTCCATCCGAAGAAATATTCCAGGCGTTTTATCGATTGAATTTTAATTTTGCCAAAAAAGATAACAATTTTTTTTAAAAGAAATAGTGTTCCTTTTAATTTTTTTTAGGCCAAAATGCAAAAAAACCGACGAAAAAGGGTATGATAATGTAAGTTCCTTCATGATATTGCTATTCAACAGAGAGATTATTCCATAGAAGTGCATACAAACAGTTTTTATTCGCGAGTTGCGATGTATCAAAAAGCAAACGAGTGCGCGAAGTGAGTTTTGTGATGCATCGCAACAAGTGAATACAAATCATTCAGGCACTTTCCATACTATGATGTGTTTATTTCATACATACTGATACCGACGCACTTCAAAGATTGGGAGCCATTTAAGTGCAACAGGAAATTCTGTTATTTGTGTTCTTGCTCAACTGTGAAGTCATGTATTATTCCTTCAATGGGAGCACATTTCGCTGCCCTCCACTGTAAAGAATTATCATTCGTTAATTGTGTCTTTAATTGTGTCTTTATTGTTCAAAAGATAAAATTACATATCTTATGTTATATTAAAAAGAAAAGGATGTAAATAAGCTTAGGTGTATCTAAATAAGATAAGTATATACGTGGAAACAAATACAAAAGTCTAATACAGGAAGTACACTTTTACAAAGCTACATTGTACTTAAAAACAATTCTATTAAAAAATGTATTCTTAAAACGGTTTGTGCGAATGGCGGGCATGACAGGGGATTTATTTCTCAAATTATACCTCGTGATCTTGGTCTCAGGGAAGTAGGCTCTAAGAGGATGGCTCAGGATAGTTGAAACCTTGCGACAAATTTTGTGATCTTGCGTTTTAAGTAAGTCACCTATCACTAATTTCTTAGATATGTAACTACGTTTAAAACAACGATCTAAAAACTGCTGGGCTATAGTTAGCTCTGACTCAGAGGCCCCATGCACAGATAGAGCATAAGTAATATTAGGTAGGACAATGGAATTAAATAAAACATCTACTTCTGCTTGGCTACATCCTTCTTTGCGGAGGCATCTGATAACGTATAAACATTTATTAGCTTTACCTAACTTTTCTTTTAGGTGAGTACTGAATTTGCAGTTCGGCTGAAACGTGAGACCAAGAATGGTTATTGTACTAGTCTGAGGTATGCCAAAAATACTTTTGTAGGCCTCAGCAGTGTGACCTTTTTTATACATAACAAGCTCTTTACATTTAGTAGAATTTGAATTCATTCTATTTTGGCTTGCCCACTGTAAAAACTGATTTATTAAGTCTACAGAGTGATCTTTATAATAATATACCGGAGCAATAATCGTACAGTCATCAGCGTATTTGAAACCAAGTGTCTCGTTTCCTAATTTAATTTCCAGATCGTTAAGAAATATATTGAACAAATAAGGTCCTGAAACACTACCCTGGGTAGTGCCCTTGTTAACTGTTTTCCAATTACAGACATGATTCCCGAAAATAACTCTTTGTTTTCTATCTCGCAAAAAACCTAACCACCAGTTTATGATATACGGGTTAAGTGGTAGACTCTTAAGTTTCTCAGCAAGGAGTTGATGGCTCACAGAGTCAAAGGCCTTACTGAAATCCATCGCGAACATCCGCACTGCCTTGCACTTGGGATCATCAAGAAACTTGCAGATCTTATTCTGTATAAGTAGCAAAGCATCTGTGCAGCTCCCTCCTTCTCTATACGCGAATTGACTATTCAACAGCTGTTCTTCTACCGGCCTTTGGGCGTGAATCTTATAGACTGCCTTTTCCAGGGCTCTTGCTATTACCGGGGTTACGTTGATCCCCCGGAAGTCCCCTCTTGCCACTGGAGCATCAACTTTTGGCAGTGGGTTTATACTTGCCCTTTTCCACGATCTAGGCCATTGGTGCGTAGCGAGAGACAAATTCCATAGCTTAGTAATGATTGGAGTGAAGATCTCCGCATGGTCTTTCCACACCCAATACGGAATTTGGTCAGGACCAGTTGCAGTCTTCTTTAGAGTACTCAGTGAGTTCCATACATATCGTTCACTAATTTCCGGGACTTTCACCTCAGGACCAATTTCAAGTAACGCGGGCTCAACGTAATCGCCATCCGTACATAGGTCACCGAAATACTCGTTCAAATCTTGAGCGGTCTCTCTATCCAGCGAAACGTTTGTGGACCGCCGGCGTTGAGATATCAAGTCTACGTTTTTCCACCATTCTCTGCTCCCCATTTTGCCCTCCAGAAGCATCCTTCTGTTTTCGCCAATAACCTTCAACACATTTCTATTAAGCTCTCTATGCTTATTAGTGCGTAAAACAGAGATGCGAGACTTGCTCCGTAACATGTATTTAACTAGCGGTGTCATCCAACTTGGATCACGAGACGAAAGGGAAACCGTTCGTAAAGGCATGCACCAGTTAATATTTGACAGGATCTTCAATTCTAAGATGTTCACAGCTGTTTCGATACTATCCGCCTCCAAAACATCATCCCAGCATTCTGATGCGAGGGCAAGGTAAAGAGCTTGCTTCCTATGCTCACGACAATCCCTAAATTGCACTTTCTTACGAATAGGCTTGAGTTTCTTGCCCGCTGGAACTATAAATCCAATGTGATCCGTCTTAATCAGCATCTTTATAGATAAAGCTTTTCCGAAATTCGTGTCTCTGATTGGACGAACGATGCATTTTCACTTTCTTTCGCCTCTCTGATCATTATTGGTTGGTTGGGTATTTCGAGCAAATTTTACACGGGCTTTTTTTATGTGTAAATCTCAGTGGGATAAAGAACAATACTTTTATGATACTGATGATCTATATTTAGAAATCTCTCTCTGTTTGAATTTCGCAATTACTGCGCAAAAGAATTTTCAATAACGTCATTGGCGCTTTTATTTTCTGTGCATGTACACAGTCTCACGTCTTGTTAAAAATTATGACAGTATCAACAGTAATGATACTGAACATAGTGTCACTGATGATCACGAATTTCCGACGACGTAATGCATAGTATGGTCTGAAAACTGAGAGAAAATGAAATGACAGTGATGTTACTCACTGCCTACATACTTTTTAATGGTAAGTGTAAAAATGAAACACTAAATTATTGAAATGGTAGTTCAAAGTAGGTTTAAATGCAGCAAGTGATACAGAAATTATGTCGTTGGAAAACATCTCTCATTATAGCCGTGGTTTTCTTATTTTTTTAAACCATGAGGCTGGACTTGAAATGGCATATCCTTCTCAAAGCCAGCAACACATGGCATTGGGTGAGAAGACTCTGTCAACATCCAAGACCGGAGATGCGATGCGGGCGAACTGTCCACAAACCGCCGAACCAGTCAGTGAATACACCTCTCTAGATCCATCTACACGCCATTGGGAGATTCCTGAGTAGCGTGTGTCTATAGAAAAGGTCGTTGGTAAAGGTGCTTTTGGTCAGGTTGCCAAGGCAACTATCATAGGCCCATATGGAGGACTAAAGAGAACACTTGCGGCTTTCAAGATGTTGAAAGGTATCGATTGCTTCAAATAAATACGTGCATTTCTTTAAAATTCGTAACGAAACCTCCAAAAGAAGCGTCAAAAACGTTTGTTTAGTCATTCTGAAAGTAGCAAGGGAAACTTTATCTCCGCACCCCTCAAATAGTGGACCAAGGCTAGTTAAGTGCTGAATCTATTCTTGAATGGGTAGTAAAGAAAACGTGATCTCAGTTACTTGATCATAATAAACAGGGCAACGCTATTGAGACATGAGAAGCCCCTTCTGTGGCCTCACCATCAAGGTGGAACTTTCGTGCTCAGTTCGTATCCAACCTTGCTTAAGCAAATCAGTAAAAGTGTCTTTTAAAATAATTAGAAAACTATTGTCTTTCATCAAACCTCTTACCTCCCACACGCTCCAAAGTAGAAAACCACAAAGATTAGCAATTCCGAATTCAAAGTAACAAGGGCCACTTTTTCCAAAATGTGACCTCAGTGGAAGTGAAAAGTAATAGCCCCGGCTAATTGTATTCCGCTCAGTATTTTACTTGCTGAATGCCTACACTTATTGATGTGAAGTTTATATGAAATAATTCATATTTGTACTGCGGTTGTAGATGAAAGTGAAATGTGATCATCGCAGTAAATTTTCCAATTTAAGCAATTGGAAAGAAGAAGCCTGAAAAAAATCAGGGCTTCAACGGGATTCGAACCCGTGACCTCCGCGATACCGGTGCGATGCTCTACCAACTGAGCTATGAAGCCACACATTGGGAGCGAGGTCAATTCATTGAGTTCATATCTTCCCGTGCAGTGAAATGATGTGAAGTTTATATGAAATAATTCATATTTGTACTGCGGTTGTAGATGAATTATTTCATATAAACTTCACATCATTTCACTGCACGGGAAGATATGAACTCAATGAATTGACCTCGCCCCCAATGTGTGGCTTCATAGCTCAGTTGGTAGAGCATCGCACCGGTATCGCGGAGGTCACGGGTTCGAATCCCGTTGAAGCCCTGATTTTTTTCAGGCTTCTTCTTTCCAATTGCTTAAATTGGAAAACTTACTGCGATGATCACATTTCACTTTCATCTACAACCGCAGTACAAATATGAATTATTTCATATAAACTTCACATCATTTCACTGCACGGGAAGATATGAACTCAATGAATTGACCTCGCTCCCAATGTGTGGCTTCATAGCTCAGTTGGTAGAGCATCGCACCGGTATCGCGGAGGTCACGGGTTCGAATCCCGTTGAAGCCCTGATTTTTTTTTCAGGCTTCTTCTTTCCAATTGCTTAAATTGGAAAATTTACTGCGATGATCACATTTCACTTTCACTTATTGATCTCTATATCAATAAATGTAGTCATGCCGGTAGATTAGTATACACACAGTTTTATCATTGTCTTTTTTTCACTAACTACAATGTTTTAAATGTAATTGTACGTGTACGGTTAAAACATAGCATTAGGGCCGCAGCAGGTTTGTCTGCCCGCTAGAGTAATTTAAAGGATTTCAAGAATTCACTTCTGACCTTATGATTTGAAATACGATGCTAAACCACTGAGCTACACACCACTCGCCGTGAGATAGGACATATACTACTAGTTTCGTCACATTTACTGTGATTGCTTTAAAAGGTAATAATTCTTGGGTGGTCATCTTGCAGTTGACGCTTCTGAATCAGAGAGGAAGGACTTGTTGTCCGAACTTGGTATGATGAAGCACCTCGAGCCGCATCTTCATGTCATCAAACTTTTGGGATGTGTCACGATATCTGGTGAATATGGAAAAGTTTACATTAATAGCCCGTTTTCGAGCAAATCTCTTGCTCACTAGAGACATATTTCCACACTTCCCATGCTTTACAGTTTAAATAGTTTTTCGGAGACTTGAAGCAAATTTGCACTTGTTCTTCAGTTATCTGTAACTTTTGCCGCTTCCACTGGACTCCCAGGTATGTTGTCTAATGTTCAATTACTGACCTCCAATTACCAGTTACATTACTTGGTTTACGTAAACTTAAAGTTTATTTCATGTCATCATAAAATGCCTCGTTTATCCTGAATGAGTTGAAGATCTATCTATCTTGCAATAGACCCACTGATGGTGTTGATTGAATATGTTCCACATGGAGATCTGCTGGGATACCTAAGAAAGAGCAGTGGATTAAATGACAATTACTTTAAAGACCCGGATATCGAACCACATACAAATCTGACG